>NC_135188.1:5033418-5088418 GCF_041146795.1 Maylandia zebra | reverse complement strand
AAATGTAAATACAAATCAGTCATCAGCTTATTGTTTCACAATAACACCAGGCAGTTTGCTTCTTACTGCTTGTGCATTTCCATTATGTGCTGTATGAATTGAAATAAAACTTTACATTTATAGCTGTGACATGAGCGAATGTTTTGCTTGTGCTCAATTTTGCTATTACAGGAATGCTGCATTCACTTTCACTTCCCTTTCTTCACTGATTCTTTTTGCCGCACATCTTGTGTCATCAGACATAACTTAAAAATACTTGCCTCGTTGACTATAGGTCATGAGAGCCAATGAGGCTGAACATAAAGGCCTAAAACAAAGACCTAGTGTAATGAGACGCACCATAAATGGAGAACAGAATCAAATGAATTGTATCCCAAAAAGTCACTTTTTTTCCCCCATCACGAAACAAAGTTTCAGAGGAAGCATTAATGTTTATTTGTCAGTGCACCTGGTGATTTTCTGCAGTCCTATATAACTTAATGATGGCACGTCTGTGTATAGTTTCAGTGGAGCAGAGCAAAGTGGGTGTGTGGTCTCTGTATGCATGTGTGTGTGTGTCACAAGCTGACTGGTGGATTAGCTGTCCGATGGCAGAAGGAGAGGGATCTGCTTTGACAGTGTGGTAGTTAGCCCATCTGTCTATAATCTGCTGTGTCAGTGTGTGCGTGCTGCTGCTTTGGTACTACCTGCCACCAGGTGGTCAGCAGTACCCCAACGCCCTGAAATAAAGCTGCGAGGGAGGTGGAGCCTAGTGGTCGGGACACGTTCCCAACAAACTTGATCAGCTGTTGCTCGTATGCTGCACTACATTCTAATACTTAAAATCACAGAGATGATTGGTCACATTTATTGAGTTAAGAATAAACTGTTATATAGTCATTATTATTATTGAGAAGACTAACAGACTTTTAGCTCTTTTTTTAGCTTTTACACTGGCAGCCAATAATTTGTGCATAAGGGTTTCCAATTAATGTGTGCAGATATGAATTAGAATAGAAACATGAGCCCTATATTTAGAAAGCCTGTCTTATAATCAGCTACTACCCACCCAGCTTAAAGACAGCTGTGAGAATTGGAATATGGAACATATTTCCCAGTGGATTAATTATATTTCACTGATCATATGGATGTATTTTATTCTTATTAATTTTGCTGTGAATAGTATATTGTGTGTCAAATATGGATTGCTTGAACACCCTGTGGTCTTTCTGTTTCTCATACCTATGGCAGTAAATGTCTGAGAGTAATTCTACTTGAGCATTAAGTTGGTTTGGTTGCAGAAAAATACGGAGCGTAGTCCGACCTGCTGCTTTGTCAGGCAGAGTGGATTCCAGTGATATTTACTTTTATTCAGCAGGAGAGAGAGAGAACTTTCATAAGAAACATTCAGAATTAAACTTAACCAGATGAACAAGCAGTTGATTTCATAATTCATCTGTACTCTAACATTAACTCATAGTTACGTCATAGTATAGCTGCTGTTGAGTCTCTGATGCTGAGAGGGTTTTGTTAAGACCATAGACTACCTTGTGATTAGAGCAGGGTGATATGACCAAAGATATTTATCACGATATACATTTGAAAATTTGCGATAACGGACAATATAATTGACACTAGACAAAATACTTTACAACTCTACAACTTTGTTAGTGCAAAAAAACCCATCAACGTATTTTCACGTAAACAAGCAGCTGTTTTTTATGTGCATTAGTTATATAAAAACTTAACAGTGCAAATGCAAATTCCTTGCTGACAGTTTAACCGAAAGGCATTTCCAGTGGAAACTGGCCAACATATCCTCAGCATAACCATGTTTAATATCCACAAAACTTAAAAAGAGGTTATACACACACAATACGGTAATATTATGTTGAAGCACAGTACGTTTCACTCCGCGAGGCTCCTGCCAACGATAGCCGTAATGCTCCGACAATCCATCAAGCGGTGCGGGTTCATAGCTTAGCAAAGTCGTACTAACACATTTGACAGATTGCTGAGCGCCGTGTACCACATAAAATCGTTTCGAGGTCAGTAAACACAACCAGAATTCATACATAAGGCACACGGGATTATAAGGGGCACTGTCGATTTTCAGAAAAAAGGATTGATTTTAAGTGTGCCGTATTTTCCAAAAAACACGGTAATAACGACGGCCCGCTAGCATGCCCTACCAAAAATAGTGCTTTGTTGTGTATCTGACAGACAAAAGCTAAACCAGTTCCACACCATTGAAGTTGCAGCATTTTTACAAACCAGTTCTGGTTCATCTGTTTCATTCAACAATTCGCCCTTCTCATTCTCCGTCGCCGCCATGCTTTTTAGGCCATATATATGAAAACAAAGGCACTGCACATGCACATTTTACCCATATTCTATCGCGATATTTCATTTTCTTATCGTTGCCCAACATTATACCGGTATTACCGTGAACGGTATGATATGGCCCAGCCCTACTTGTGATTGTCAATTTCAGTGCATCAGTTTTGTAAAAATTGTTGCCGAGGTGTTTATGATACAGAGCCAGCTGTTTTCTCAGCACAAGAAGAGCCTACGACACTCCTTCCTTCCACAATTGATCACTTCTTTGATCCAGATGCTGTGCATGTTTCAAGCAGCTCTACACTGAGAAAAGATTTCACTCACTCTGCTATTGTACAGTAGCAGAAAAAATAGAACGTCAATATATGATGGTCAGTGTTGCTATTGTGCTGCCATAAATTCACTGAGGAATAGGAAACCTTGATAATATGCATATTTGGGTGGCTGTTAATAAAACAGGTTGGCCTGTGTGTCTGCATGACATTTAATGTGAACACGTGTCTTTAAAAGCACGTCTTAGATTTAAAAGGAGCTGTTCTACAGCATTATCTTGTCTTGGGATTGCCTGCCTGTCTTTCTGTAAAGTTTTGTGTATATCGACTGAGAGGATTTAGCAATACTGAAGAAGCGAATCACTGATCAGTTCTACAACATGCCAATCTAAGTTGTTTTTTTCTTCCCCTCAGGGAACCTGGGTCGTGTTGACTACATCAGTGAGTTTGAATTTGATCTCTTCATCCGGCCTGACACCTGCAACCCCCGATTCAGAGTGTGGTTTAACTTCACTGTGGAGAATGTCCGAGAGACACAGGTTAGCGTGCTTTGGCCTTTTAGTGTGTTTGCTGGCTGTCTCTGTATGTACCCACGTCTTCACTTATTAATTAATTTAGAATAGACAGTGCTATCTAACTTATCCCTTTCACACATAGTGGTCATTATAGTGGACAGCTATTCAAAGGCTGTTTTCTTGTATTTGTGTCAGTGTTGATGGTATACTTGCACATATTGGACACTGATGTGCCACTCCATACTGTCAAAACGTGTGTTGTCCACCTGTAAAAAACTCTTTAAATAGTACACGTTTTTAAAAAAAAGTTCAAAAATCTTTTTTTATGCCTAAAGATGAATAAATATATGAGGAAAAAAATCCTGATTGAGGTTGTCATAAATCATGCATGAAAGGGTTAATGTAGATTTTTTTTTTAGGTGTATACTCAAACAACTATAAACTTACAGCAATGTTTGCATCACTATCAACTTCTCTTCTTACTTTAATATTACATATATCTAGGGCTGCTCGATTATGGCAAAAATGATAATCACGATTATTTTCACTGAAATTGAGATCTCGATTATTTGGCGATATTTATTTAACAATAACAATGTATTGGATAATGACTTTAAAGATTGTCAAAAAATAATATAAAATAGTGTGCAAATACTGATAACAGTGCAAATGTTTGCAATATAAAAAATAAATGAAAAATGTAAACATCTATGTTTAGTGAACTTTGCAGTGTTGCTCTGTGGTGCAGCTACGACACTGTAGCAAAGTTTACACACTATGTCTACTTGATCTATGTCTGACTCCGCGAACCCATTATGTTTCCACACCACTGAAGTTTTTTTTTACCTCTCTTTTCAACCAACGGCAGTCACTCTCCTCTCCAAATAACTTCTGCTTAGCTTTCCGAGCTTCCCTCGGGTCCTCTTAATTGTTGTGACACGTGTTCGAAATGCAGAGAGGTGCGCTCGATTTGCCACACGGAGCAGCGCGAGAGTAAAGCACGAGGGAGGGTTCCTAATAGTTGAGTGAATGCTGACCGGCCCAGCAGCCAGACCCTAAACTTTAACAGGTAACAAAGGCAGTGATGAAGCTGCAGCCTCGATTCTACTTGTTCATGTTTCTAAAGTAGAATTGCTGTGGCGATCCCTTTAAAGTCTTTGTGGGCCGGATTTCACCTTTGCTTGGCGCTGGCGGCTTTTTGTTCCTACCTAAATACTAAGATTAAGATCATATATGTACTCTTATTAGGATAGGGATTTGTGGTGGTGTGTGGGGCTGTAGACTGCAGGTTTACAGTGTAATAGTATAACAAATTACTTTCCCCTGGGAGTAATTGAGTAAAGTACTGCATTACTTTTAAAAAAAGTATTCTGTGTAATATGTGTAATACATTACACATTACACTGATCACAACAAAGAGGGAAAATACCTCCAGCATTCAGAAACATTTGACCATACAGCATGCAGTTAGTTTACACAGATGTAATGTCTTTGATATGCTGCTTAGTGATGGCGGTGACTCTCAAAGCCGAGCGAATGAGAGACCAATGAGAATCGATAAGGAACTGAATTGATAGGTGATATTGATAATGCAGTCTGAAATGCTAAATTCTTATCAGTTTCCATCCACAATTATATGTCATATTCTATCATTTGTCCACACCTAAACATGTGCAGCGTAATCTGTCGCAATACTTCCCTGAATCTTACATACTTCATTTTTCATTTGAAAGTTGAAACTTTTCCCCCCTCAGAGCTAGTGGTAGAGGTAATGTTCAATTTACTACCTCACTTCTTGTCACAGCCTCCAAACTTCCTGCCGCTGGCAAGCTTGGAGCTGGTGATTGGCTGACAGACGTGGTCACATGGCAAAGAGATACACCACGTGTGTGTGCACCGTGTGTGGCTTAAGGGGATGAAGGCTTGTTGTATCATTTGAATATAACATTGCAGAATAAAAAGAAGGAAAAACTGACAATATTGGCATTCAAGTTTGACTGCTGCAGTGTAATTTGTGCACAGCACAGCAGTACTTGTCAGGTGTAGAAAAAAATGAGATAAAGTAAAGAAACAGACAGTCTGGAGACAGCTAGATATAAAGACAGAGTTGATTAGATAGAAAGAAGCAAAGAGACTGGCAAAACGATAGTGAGGAAAAAGCAAATGTAAAGTGACAATGGAAGGAAAAAAGGAAAGTAAAACATAGAGAATGGCAAGGAGGGATCCACAGCGTGCTGCTGTCTTCCTGTAGCTTGTCCAGCCCAGTCTATCTGAGGCTATCAGGCCTATCAGCCCATCTCCCCGCAGTGCTGTAGTCAGCACTAATCACATTTTATGGCACTGAGATGAATGGGAGACCTCGGCTTGGAGCCGGATCGATCCCAGGACCAGATAGACCAGCACCTGCAGCCTGGGCCAATAGGATATTTGCTGTTGTGGCCAAATGACAGAAAATGTGTGAGACAGTGACAGAGAGAAAGGGACAGGGAAGGGAAATGTGACACTGTAATGACTGGAGATTTATAAATATCATAGATAATAATATGCTGTATATTGTGGTGCATGCATGCAGCAGGCACAGAGGTGACAAAAACAGGTGAACATCTATCCCTATTGCACCTCCCTGCTCGATCTTTCTTTATAGACCCCCTCAAAAGCGTTTTTTCATTAAAAAACGGTTTCTTATCTGTCCAATTTCCTTCTTCAAAAAAGGTCTTGTGTGAATTTAATCTACTCCAGTGGAAGGTGTTGTGGTTAAGTGCTGCCTGTGCATTTTGTCAGAGTGTGCATATGTATACACAGGCAGTGTGATTAGATTGTGTCTGTGTGCCTGGAATCATCAGAATTCACATAAATCTTTACTTTATATACTAATGATTGCAATATTGTTGTGACATGAAGCAAAAAAAAAATAAAGCTGAGAAATTTAATAGAGAAAGAATAATAGCATGAGTAAATAAACCAGCTAAGTGCAGCTATAGTATGGGGGAGAGGCTGTGCTATAGAGATATCAGTGGGTTCCAGGGAAGAACTGGGCTGTTGGAGTGTTTCATCCAGCTAAGCCTTGCTAACTCTCAGCCTGAGCCAAGGGAATGGGGAACAGTAAAAGCCCGTGATATTGGAAGTGAGATGGCCATTTTGAAGGAATGTAAGCTGGTGAAACAGATTTGGTCTGCCTCAATCAGCTTAGCAGCTTTGTGGAAATTGGCTTCACCGTAGCACCGGTTATGATGGATGGCCGGATGGATGAATGTCTCTTTTTTTGTATGTCCTTCCTTTTTGTGTGGTTATCGAACCACTCACTTACCTCTGAAAGTTAAGACCAATTCTGGTTATGTTGGTGGCAATGAGTGGGCCATGTGACTGTTTGAAGCGGTGTTAATTTTTCAGGAGAGGTGCACAAAAATTGTTTTCTTCTCAAAGCAAAAAGTACAAAGTTTGTGTATTACTGAAACACATGAAACGACACGAGCCCTTACTTACTATGACCTGTATGAAAGCTTCATGTGATTTAAATTAAGTTTTAATTTCCTGCTTATATTAAAATGAGCACCCACAAAAGAGGCTTTAACCTTACCCTTATTCTAAAATGAAATTTAATTTACTTTAACATACAAGATCAGAGACTAGTAACTGCTGTCTTTGTTTTCACTAATAATAAGCAAGTAAGGGGGAAAAGGAGAAAAGAAATTATACAATACATATAGAATTAAGTAAACTGAGTTAAAATCAAAGTTGTCTGATGTATGGAGTCTTCTTCAAGTAAAAATTGCAAGAAGCCAGTGAGATAGGACCTTTGAAAAAAGTTTCATACTGAGTGAATTTCTACCTGATATGTAACTTCTAGCTACCACGATTTCATTCCAGTTTCTGCCTATGTTACCATCAGAAACCAGTGGGTGAGTTGATATGAAACTCCATTGACTAAGTTGATATGCTTTCCCATTCAGCTGTAGGGGTGTACTTGATGTCAGGTTCCGTGAAGGGCACGGCTGTGAGCTATTATCATAGGAGCCTTAAGGGAGCCATTCATAGAAGACAGGCAGTAAAACCTTGCACCGAGCGCCTTCAACTCCTCCAACTGCTGCAGGGGTGATTTGTAAGCCTCACTTGTCCCAGGAAAGCACAGTGTAGAGCAGTTACTCTCCATAATCAGGAAAGAGGATGAACAGAAGAAGAATAGGCCATGTGTTATATAGACTCCCCAAAGAGCCATCATTACTTTACTTTTTCAGACAATGCTCACCTGTTCAAATTAGTGATGTTATGCAATTTGTCACGGGAGAAGTAAAAAGTTAAATAGGATGTTAAAACTCTCACCACGCCATTAATGACTTTGTTTCGCTAATGCTTATTTACCAGTGCTACGTTTCTGTCCCTGCTGTACTGTATTTTATTAATAAGCTTACATTATTGAAAATTTCTTCAGTGGTTCAGAAGTCCTTGTTCAAAGTCTCACTTTAAGGACCTCCTCCTGGATACATTGCTTGTGTTTTCACTTTGACTGGTGTATAAGCTATTTTACTGATCATAAAAGTTGTTGTTCCAGTGATAACTTGATTTGTTATGTAGCTATGTTGTCGTACGAGGGCAATCCCAAAAGTAAGGCCTCCTATTGTTTTAGAAATACAAACAACCGCTTATTTTCCATGATATTTACATCATTTTAAAGCTTGAAGTAGAGCTGGTCGATATAAGATTTTTTCATATCACGATATGCTTTTTTCATTTCAGGCGATAACGATATATATCACGATATAAGCCAAATAACTATATTTGTAAGATTTAAATGTGCCGTTGCTCACAAGTAAAATGTGAAATAATCAGCTGCTTGTTTTGATTTAAATATTTATTTCCCATAATAAGTTCAACAGGGTAGATGTACTTAAAATGAGGCTTCAGTTTAAGCAAAATAAAGGCAAATATTACTAACTACACAAAAGGTAGCCGCTAAAGCATTTAAGTTTCAAAATAGAACAAACAAAACAGACTACTAAAGTGTCAGTTCCACTTAGAAACAAAATATTAATTCTAAAAATAAATCTTAGTTTATTTTACAGTAGAAGAGACAAAATTGACTTAACTTATTTAATATTGCTTTGGAAGCGCTGTCTGAGAGAAATGTTTATGTCCAAGGAGTTGGTAATGAGGATCCATTACTTTAATTAGCTGCTTGAATCCTTCATTGTCGACCGTGTTTATTAGTAGCATGTCTTTAGCAAGAGAGTAAGCTATGGCATTCGTTATGTTGCTATGTCTCTTAGCTTTTTTGTCATATGGTAAGACGCTGGAGCACTCGTCCGGAAGGCGATTCTGCGACAGCAGCAAGCGGCTATGACATGGGCATTGTAAAACTGCCACAGCGTCTACAAAAATGCACCAACCTAAATGGTGATTATGTAGGAAAATAGATAAGTCTTCAAGCTTTAAAATGGTGTAAATATTATGGAAAATAAACAGTTGTTTGTATTTCTAAAACAACAGGAGACCTTACTTTTGGGATTGCCCTCGTATAAGCTAGTTCAGATCCAAACTAAAAGCCACACAAACTGACCAGCATCTCTCAATCTCTGTGAGGTGAAAGTTTCTTTTTGTGAATGAACTCCAGTGGTTCTGAAAAGAGCATTTCCTTTCCACAAGTCAGGGATTTTTTTTTTACTATTGTCAAACATAAAATATGAACATTAAATTAACATTCACCTCACTGTTGGACCGGTGCTGTGTCCTTTCTTGCTGGAGTAGAGCTGCAGGCTTTAGTGAGCTTGAAAAACATTTGATGTGCTGTGCTCTTGGCTGAGATATTTTAGATTTAGCAGCAGCTCAGGCAAGTAAGTAAAAATGGCAGACTAACAATATGAAAATGTGTTAAGAGTAGAAAAGCCCAGACTCCCAACAAAACCTACACGAAGGAAAACCCTGAGGAGCATAATATGGCCTCTTTAAGACTCAAGTAGAAGGAATGAAAGAGAAACACTAGAATGTAAGGAGAGAGTAGACACCGGCAGGCTAATGGATATGATGAACTTTAATTGTTTTTTTAAATCATTATTATTATTTCCCATACAGAAGAAACAGAAGCAGCATTAGGAGTGGTGTATTTCTGAGAAGTAATAGTTCTGTAAAGTCAGCTGCTGGTTGTTGTTTATAACATCAGTGCCAGTCTGGATAATAGATTTTTTAACGACGCTCGCTCCTCCATCAGCTGCTGACAGTGTCCTGCTTTAGGCCTGTCGCTGCAATTTCTGTGTTGATGAACACATTGAACTTCACCTGTGCTTCCCCCTGTCTTCTCAGGTTTGCAGAGGTGTTCAGGGACCCTCCAGCTCCCATGTCTATTCTGCTTCTGTCTCATTCTCTGCAGTTCTTGCATCTCCCCACTGTCATGTCTAAGTTGTGATGTCCTTCAGCAGTGACAGTGGAACAAGGGCATAGACAGGTCTCTGGTGAGCACATCGGACGAACATGGGCTAATCGCTGCTGGCGTAGCGTGTCCATGAGCATGCACTGCAGACAGCTGGTTGGTGGCAGCTTCTTGTGGCAGGACCACTTTGGGTCTGTTTATGGGAGGGTTTGGTGGATACACAGCCGTAGGATTAAACTTCCAAACGCTGCTTGTCAACAGGTCTGCTTGTCTTTTTCCCCCCTTCATTTGTATGCCTTTGCATTGCCTTTTCTTTTTGCAGCATATGGCACTAGGTAGATAGGCATGCGTCTTGTGGTTGTGGTCCTCTTCTTTGAAAGTTCATTTTTAAGCTTCTCCTCTTTACATTCTCCAAAGGAGAGACATTGGCTTCTATTTGACTCTGCCAAAGGGATTATTTCACTTCAAACACATCACATGGGCCTAGAAAGTTTAGGATCCTACTTTCACACCCAATAAGGAAGTTATGGAAAGACTTGTGTGGTTTTGAAAGACATGCAAGGCATCAGACGTTTGTGTCAGAGAGTGTAGGGTTTTGTGAGCGACCTTTTTCTGTTAAGGCATGCTTCCTTATTGTCAAAGCTGATGCTCCCCAGATCACTTCATAATGACATGGACAAAAGGATATGACAACAGCAGAAAATGAATTTTCAAATTGTCTTCCTGATAGCAAAATGAGTTTTCCCTGGGTTATCTCTGCTGACGCAAGGTTCCTTATCAAAATTCATTGCCTTATTTTTTAGCTTGATTCACTTTAAAAAGGAGGTACAAAGCTTAAGGGCATGTTTTGAAATAAAGCAGACACATTTTTTTATTAGGCGTTTAGATTCTCTTTATTCAAACAGCAGAGACTTATGCATTGCTCTTAGCTCATAGTTTCCAAAGACTTAAAAAAAACCTTTAAAAACTGGATTACTGGATTTATGTGCCCAATACTTCCGTTTCAACTGTGAGCCTACTCATTTAGGGCTTCCTTTCAAAAATATATTAATTAATGGCAGTAAACGTAATATTTTTTGGAAAACCTCAGTTTTCATGTTTGTCAGCTATTTTAGTGGCATAGGGGAATTTGTAGATGGGGTGATTCATCAGGATAATCATCAGTTGGCCAACCCAGGATTACAACAGTGTGAGATGCTGCCAAAAATGTGTTTTTGGTATTTTATTTGCAGCAGGTGGATCCGCAGCTTCTTTGAATTGCCATGTGAAGCCTTGAAGCTTTATAGCCTGGTTAAAAAAAAAAGGTTTGTTAATAACTAATATCTCACTCTATGTTACATGTATAAAGGGGAGAAAATGTCATAAGTAAGGTGTTTAAATTGTATTAGGGTTTAGTGTTTGCATTACTACGTGTTGATGGGCCTGAGTGACTGCTAGGCTTTACTGAATTAGTTGAGATGAAGCCTAGCAGATATCTAGCATGGGTCATAATCTAAAACTGCAGTTCTTCACTATATGGACAGTGAAACTACATTTAACTCACCACAATACAGAATAAATAAAAACGGTAAAAAAAATATCTCTATGCTCCCTGGAGTAGTTTCTCTTGCCATGATTGCAATATACATGTCTCCTACTGCCTCTGGTTCACACAGCCTGTTTAAATGAGGTGAACGCATTAAGATGTATATACTAAAGGACTGAATAAATTAACCACCAACAGTACATATACACCCATTTGCGTGTACCCATGTATGTACACCCGCTAAATAAAGAGCACAGATATGGTGCAGTTTAAAATGCTGCCTGTGTTTCGAAAGGTTCGACTTAGAGGCTTGTTGCAGCAGGGAGCCAGCAGGTCTTTGCAGTCCTTGAATGGAGAGAAAATGTTGCAAAGCACAGCATGGAATTAAAAGCAAAAGGGGAAGGCATGGAAGGAACAGAACGAGAAATGAGAGCAGTGAGATGCTGTAAACTGCTTCTGGAGGGGCTTGTAATAATGTTGTTAATATATGAACTTTTTTTTCTTTACCTGCTATATTGGCACAGTTAAATGCAATGTTCTGAAAAGTAATTGCATTCCACTTTTGTATAAATTTGCAGTGTTTATTGATTTTATACTGCTCATTTATGCAAATCGGTGGCAGTTTCCAACACAGTGCTATTTACTGTAAATATTAGCAAAGTTTTTGTAAATATAAAACTTGCCAACCAATCCTCTATTCATCCCAGCTTTGCTCATCTCAGTCCAAGAAGTAATCAGAGAAAGATAATAAGCCTGAATTGAGAAAAGAGGAAAAGAGGGAAGAGATGGAAAGTAAGCGAGAGGATCGTTGTCGAGGTTTCAGCAGGAGGCATTTTATGGGGACTCAGTAAGGGCCTTGTGGAGCTGCTGTGCATCTGCATGAAATGATGAGCCTGGTGTCAGGACATGGATCATCCTTTTACACCGAGTAATGAATACAGATTGCACACCGGATAGAGAGGCTCTGCAATCTGCTGCACCACAAATGAAACAACTGCCGTTCTAATCAAATAGTCTTTTCATGCCAGCGCAGCCCTCAACTTGGGCTAAATTCAATTCCAGATTCACAGATTTGCGGGTTGGGGGTTGGGGAGACTTGCGAGGCAAGAGGGAGTTATAAATGTTGTAATTAGAGTATTGTTTAATGTGTACGTGTGTAGACGTGTGTGATGTGTGCGTCTGTTGCTGTGGGGGAGGGGTGGCGGTAGGAGGGTCCCTGGCATCGTGTTGTCGTTAACCGCTTGGTTATTTTAGATAGCAGTTGGAGGAATGGGTCCAATCACAGCAAACACATACACACTAACACACACCTGTGCACAAACGCACACATTTAGCTAATTATGCCAACTAGTGGCTTGGGAGAAGACGTTCTCTGTATTCTGTATTTAGGGAACAGCGAGGAGCTTTGAAGGAGAGCCGCAGTGCCTCTTTGATGCTGCTTTTGTTTTTTGTTTGTGGTTTAATAATTTAATCAAGCCAAACGTCCTCCTTCTCTCTGTAACTGTCTGTTGGTGGAGGCTAATTACTCTGCAGATTGTTCTCCTGGTGCTAGAGATGAGAGTTTAGATCCAGAGGGGGAGGGGGGTGCTGATGGCTGTAATTTAACAGTGTACTGATGGGCTAAGCTGTCTGTCGACTGCTGTTTTATTGTTTCGGGATGCTGCTGACGAGTTACTATTCTAATATGCACCATCTGATGAGAGTGCCTGCAATGTTGTGCATTGCATTAGTATTCTTTGTCTCCACCATCCATCCATCCATCCATCCATCCATCCATCCATCCATCCATCCATCCATCCATCCATCCATCCATCCATCAATCCATCCATCACCAGGATCTTCCTCTCTGTATGCACACTGTGTGTCCGCAACTGTCTGGTGAGTGGTACCTGGCTGGAGGTTGCTTGCAGTTGCTAGGTGAAATTGGATACAAAGAGGTATATGTTACTGCGCGAAAAAAACGCTTTGTAATTGCACTGGTCTCAAACAGATCGATAGTTTGCATGGAAGATGCCAACTTGTCTGCAAACACTCAGAATCAGATGACAGAAATTTTATTAATCAAAATTAATGAAAATCCAAATTGAGTTGTCATAGCAGCATACCTACAACAGACAACAAAGCAGCTGTATAAAAATGAAGTGTGGAAATAGAGATATAAATAGAAGGGAAAAAAAACGTGACAAACATAGAGAGCTGCTGCAACAGGCTGCCACCAGGACGGTGCTACAGTTGTTTTTATGCAGTGCGCTCTTTGTGACAGGTAGAAACCACCAGCAACCATTTGCCAACTGTTTTTCCTGAGCAACCAGGTGTGATTGTGTGACTGAGGCAAAGAGATTGAACAAACAATACATTTTTACAAGTAAAAGTGACTTGTTTAGCTGTTGTGCTACGTTTTTTTTAATAACCAGAGCCTTTCATCACAGAAGAATGGAATCCAGCCGATCCTGTCAAGGACCAGCCTAAGTGAAATGGACCTTTAGGCTGAAGTGATTGATTTTGTATCTAGGCAGCCACATCCACAGCTAGTCATACGATTTTGAGCTTACAGAAATCTTTGGGGAGGATTGTGATTCGAGATTGTGGATTTTGATTTAACCTCTTTTGATCTTTTGCCCAAAACACCAACCTCTAATAAGATTACAAGTTCACAGGGAGCAACCACTTCTCCACAAAATATTTTGTTTATAAGTTTCATAAACGTGATTGATGTACCTGAATGATATAAGAATAATAGGCTTTGAGCAGAGAATATAATCTATATTGCTGTCAGGTTAGCATCAGTTGTCACACACTATTGGTGTGCTTACAGCATCATAGTAGCTATCGTTTAAGCAAGCAAGATGAAGGCCCATTTCAGTGTACTGCACAGTGAGTGACACACCACATAACTGGAACGATCAGAGCTTCAGCTTTCGTTACATTTCTACATCATCCACTTCAATTTCTGCTAAAATTTTAATAAGAATAAATATTGACCTGGGATTGATGGGCTTAAACCCATTAAACACGTGCTGTATCAAGCTATATCTTTATCTTTCTCTCCCTGCTTGCTAGCTTATTTGTGTCTCTGTTGTTAATCTGGAATAATAGTTTAAGATGTTTATTTTCGATGTACAGCAGTTTATAAACTTATTTCCCTTATTTAATATAGAATACAGCACAACACGGTTGCTGTCTTTAGTCAGCATTAACAACAACTGACTGTTCTGCCATCGCATGAAAATTTCATTCCTCATCCTTAGCTAGGCCGAATCATTTAACTGATTTGATTTTAATGCTGCTGGCTCGAATTAGTGCTCATGTTATTAAATCAACAGTAAGACTAGATTAGTACATACAAAACAACTGCATAATGTTAGACCCACTACAGTGGACAAATACATCCTTGGCAAAAGCGACGTATGTGTGAATGTTACAGTGAAAGGGATCCGAAGAGCTGAGAATGTTGGAGAAGATACTCAGCCTTTGGATTTCTTTGGAATTTAGTATGATATTTTTCACTACATAAGATAAAATGATACAAATAAAAAGTTAAATATGTTAGCAGTGCACTCGTGTTAAACATCAGTGTTTTTATTAATGCAAACAGACACCCTACTAATTTGACTTCTTTACCTCCTGTGATGGTCCTTATCAGACAACGAAGGTATAGCGATCTTAAGTAAGGAAAGCAAATCAGCAAGCTTCTTAATTAAACCGATGCATTATTACCATGTGTAACGGAGCTTCTTCAGGACCACCCCCTAAATGTTGATTTGTGACTACAGAGTAAAGTGCATCACAGTCAGTGTCTTGTTCAGTCTTGTCGTTGGTTGTCAAGTAGTTACCCATGGGTGGATGGGGTGCCTTGGTTATTATGCAGTTGCACTGTGAGTCTTTGCAAAATTGTAAAATAGAGGTTAAAAGAGAGGGTTTTTATCTTTCTCTATTTCTTTCTGGGGGGGGGGGGGGGGGGGGGGGGGGGGTTATATTAGTTTATCTCACCTTCTTGTTTTTGTGTAGCTAGAAGACAAAAATGTGAGTGAGAGAGACAGGTAATGCTGCAGAATTTGGAGGACAGATACTCAGACTGCTCTCACACCCCATGTGGTTAGGTCAGACTAGTTGCACTAATTTACTCCAACCCACTGTCAGTGACACTGGGTTAGCTAGCTAGCTGCATGTTGCTTGCTCACCCAAAGAGCAAGCTTTGAGGAAAGACATTTATGGTCTCTCTAGTGGCAAGAGCATGCATACTTAGTCACTAATACACTGATATAGAAAGATATAATGTGTTTCCTGAGAACAGGGGTATAGTGCCTGTGTTTCCATGTGTATGTGTGATAGCCAGTGGCTCATGAAGAATTCTGTCTCTTGCCAGCACCTTGGGGTAGATGTTGTCAACATTGTGCAACTCTGTAAATCAAGACTGAGGTCTCAAATGTGTGTTTTTGTTCTGTCCCTCTTAGGAGTCTGCAGGTATGTATTTACAAGCCAAATGTCAATAAAACAAAACAGTGATTATTCAGTCTGGTAGGCACTGTCTGTGTGTGTTTGTGTGTGTGTGTGTGTGTGTGTGAGTGTGTGTGTGTGTGTGTGTGTGTGTGTGTGTGTGTGTGTGTGTGTGTGTGTGTGTCAGAGCCTCCAGGGATTACAACTTCCTGTTCTGAGATGCTTTGGTCACATCTGCTATGAATCTTTCATGTGTCAGTGGTGGTAACCTGCTATGGGTGGGCACATCAACAAAAACACACACAGTTGTATTTCATGTATTTAACTGCAAGAGACTGTCAGGGTATTCTCTGTGATGCAATGCGTTTATTTCACACTGGTGCATTTCCAAAAAAATGTGGCTGTTGTAGTTGTTAGTGTCAAACTAGCTATAGGTACTTTCATTCAGGAATCTCTCAAAGAAACAAACAATTTATCAGAGCAACTATCAGGAGCTTTCTGCAGGAGTGAAAAGTAAAAATATTTTTTTCAAGATTAGTTGTTTACTTTTCATATCATGGATATTTTAGGATCAAGAAAGTATAAAAGAGTGTAAGGTCTTATGGATTTGGTCTTTTCCTTCTCTACCACCTCCAAAATGTGTGCTGTCAAGTTCTTAACGCGTTCAGCAAAACTGATGTTTGATATGAAGCCGGTAAAAATCAGTTTTGTCTTTTGTCCTTTGTTTCTTGCTTCGTTCAGGCCTCAGGGACCTTCCGGAGAGCTTGAGGCAGCATTCATATGTTGGTTTATGTGATGTTTTTTGTTTTCTGAAACAAGCTCGCTTTCTGATTTCTTAGTTTTTTGCATATTTGCGAAACTTACGTTTCAGATCACAAAAAAATCAATTTTAAATGATGATTTGATTTTTTATCTTTGTCTAATAATAACATTTGTTGCTCTGAAATATGCACGCCTGACAACTGTGCAGAACACTAAGAAATCAGGAGGTGATGAGTGTAAAATTATCATAACCTGGGGAGCTACAATAACTACATTCATTTGAAATCTGCCAGGTTCTAAATAAACATCAGTGTTTCTCTCACACACCCGGACTCTCTTCTTCTTCCACCTTTTCAGCAAAAGAAATTTTATGGTCAGAACTTTTGTCCAACAGCAAGCATCCTCAAGTTGCAAAGCTTGGCTCTACTCTCACAAAGGACCGTCACTTTCATAGATTCTAAGCAAAGCAAACCTTATAGGGCCTCTCTGTAAAACACGATTTAGATTGGCAATCACTGTGTGATACAGACACCTCACTGCTTTGTTCAGCCTGCATGTGTGATATCTCCACCATGGCAGCAGCTCTGCTACAGAGTGTTTTGAGAGTAAACAGATGTTGTTTGTCTTTGTGATGCTGCGTTTTAGCATCTCCTGGGATGTAGTGGACCTCTGCTTTCCTGTAAGCTCACAAAGGATGAAAATAGCTCAAACAGATGAACAATGTTTCACAACAAAAGTAGGGCTAGACTTTCTTTTACACCACAATGCTCATGGTCAACATGGATTGTGGTGGTATTGCTAAAATAAATATAGTTAAAACCATGACCTTTCCTCGTGAGAGGGATTTAACTGCATTTTCACATGCAAGTATAAATTCTTTGTCAAAGTGTCAGTAAAAGACTCTACATTGAACACTAATTTGCACAGATTAGTAAGAAATAACCAACTAATTGGTGTCTTCCCACCCAGCAAAAGCTCTGTGAAAAGATGTTGAAAAGACAGCTTTGCATCTAGCAAAGTTGATATTTGCTTAAACAGGGAAAGGTGAAAAGTTGTCTGATGAAAGTTTCATCAAAAGATGTCTCGAAAGTGAATTCCTTTTATGTCAAATCTTTTGGTTGAAAAGTGGAGGACATCTTTCTTCTCGGTTTCTCTCCAAACTCCAAACTCCTCAGACAGCCAGCAGATTTGAGCCCAGAATCTTCTTGCTGTGAGGCGGCACTGCTAATCAGCGGGCTGTTGTTGCTCACCATGCAATGCAAAATGGGACACAACCCCAAGAGGAAGACAAATTATATGTATATAGTAAGGGTGCAACGATACACAAAATTCACGGTTCGGTTCGGTTCGATACTTTGGTGTCACAGTTCGATATTTTTTCGATACAAAAAAAATGTTCATGCCTTTTTAATTTGTCATTTATTAAAATTATAAATATATATTTTAACTCAAAAGTACAGTTTTTAAATTTAATGTTGCTGAAACAACAAAGTAATAAAAAAGATAAATATATCTGATTGAGGAATCACTCATCTTTGGAAAAGAGAGTTTATTACAGAGAAATGGCTCTTTCCAAAATAAAAGCTATACTATACGCTTCTTCTGGGCTATATTCTCAGCAGCACATTAAACATATCAGGTCCCCATAAGGAGAATCCTGTGCTAACGGCTGTCTAAATGACTCGGGTAAAGTTTGTAGCATGCGTGCTTGTTGTTTTTGTCTGCTTCCACTTGTCTTTGCACTAGGATGATGTCGGAGTAAATGTGCAGTCATATTCGTTGTGTTCCCACTCGTGCTGTTAGCGTTAATCTCGTTGAAATGACATTAACGCCACAACACGGCAAGTTAACGAGCTACTGCGGATCGCCCCGTGCCTGGGGGTGGACGGCCAACACGTTAACGAGCTAACTGCGCTAACGCACTAGTTCCCACCAATGTAATTGAGCATTGCCTGGCACATCCAACATACTGTTTTACTTTTGTCCATGACGCGCTTACCTTCAGGGTCATACTTCACATGAAAACCAAAATAGTTCCAAACGCCACATCTGAATTAGGGTGGGGGAGGTTCACTTTGCCATGTTGCAAGGAGAGCTTAACTTCTGTCTCGCTAGTTTGCCCTGCGCTCAGTGAATCTGCGTTCGCATACTCCGCCTAGGCTGCACTGTCGAACGCAGATCCACTGAGCGCTCAACACAGACAGCATCGTCAGAAGGAAAGTTGTTCAAATAAATTAAAAATGTTGTATTGTTCGATAAATATGCGTACCGAACCGAAAGCACTGTATCGAACGGTTCAATATCGATACGAGTATCGTTGCACCCCTAGTATATAGATATCAGCATCAGTGTCTAACCTCACAAATGCGCTTCTGTAAGAATGGGTATAGTGTATCTTATGGGGGCACTGTTACCATTAACATTTTATTATTCATTTTTAAACTTGCACTCACTTTATTAGTTCAACTGCTCTTTAGGCGCATATATCTGATCAACCAATCACATTTTAGCAAGTCAGAACATGTTGGAATGCAGTTGTGGTCAGTATGACCTGCTAAAATTCAAATGAAGGAAGAGAGTTGATTTAAGTGACTTTTGAATGTAGTATGGTTGTTTGTGCGAGGTGAGCTGGTGTATGTGTGTTTTGAACTGCTGAGATTTTTCCACACAACCATGTTTAGGGTTTACAGAGAATGACCTGAAAAACAGAAAATGTCCAGTGAGCAGCAGCGGGGTGAAAATGCCTTGTTGAATCAGAGGTCAGAGGAGAATGGCCAGACTGCTTTGAGCTGATAGGAAGGCAGCAGTAACTCAAATGAGCAGCAGGTCCCTGAGGTCATGTGATCAGGGCCTGCTGGCAATACATCATACAAGGTTGAGAACTAAGGGCGACAGAGTTCTTCCAAGCGTCTGGGACTCTCTCCCTTTGAGACCGAGATCTGTGGACTTGGTGATCTGTTTTTTAAAAAGCAGCTAAAAACTTGTTGTAAAGCACTTTGTAAAATTTGTATGCGGCCTTTCATAATAAAGGCGTGGCTGTGGCTGAGGAGGCAGAGTAAGTCATCAACCAATCGAAATCAGATCGGTTGGTGTTTCAGTCCCTACATGCTAAAGACTGAGTTTCATCAGAGTGTGAGTGTTGGATAGAAAGCATTTAGACATAATAAAAGTACTTGTGTGAATAAGACATGTCTATTTACTGTTTCTAAATAAAATTTGACTTTACTTTAACCACTCATTACAAGCTAGCTATGCAGACAAACATCTCACAACAACATCGGACCTTGAAGCTGCTGGACGACCACAACAGATTCTTCTATTGTCAGATAAGAACATGAAACCGATGTTACCATTTGCACAGGCTCATGAAAATCAGTAAACAAGATTGGAAAAAACATTGCCTGGTGTGATGAGTCTTGATTTCTCCTGGGACATTCAGATGGTAGGGTCAGAATTGGTGTAAACAACACAAAAGCATGGATCCATTCGTGGTAGTGTAATGGTGTGTGGGGTTTATTTTAGTACCAAATGAGCATCATTTAAATGCCACAGCCCAACCCATCTTCTGATTGCTACTTCCAGCATGATCTTAGTTTGGTATCTTGAATATGACAATGAGTTCACTGTTCTCAAGTATCCTCAAAGGTCACCAGATCTCAATCCAGCAGAGCACCTTTGGCATGTTGTGTAAGGGTAGATTGGATGTGGAGCTGACTAATCTGCAGCAACTGCGTGATACTGTTATGAACCAAACTCTCTGAGGATCGTTTCCAGTTCCTTCTTAGATCTGCGCCACAAAGAATTAAGACAAAATTGGTATGAGAAAGCCGAACCTAATAAAGTGGCCAGCCAGTGTGTCGCTTCAGAGTAGATCCAGCCAAAACTCAGTATGTAAAGATTTTATATGAGAAATTTGATTCTTTCTAATACATCAGGGACGTTTGTATAGAAGATGATAGCTGGAGAGCTACATAAATGGCAAGAAACCGATTGTTCCTCTCCACTCTAATTGTCCTATCATCATTAGCCAGCAGTGAACACTGACAGGCTATGTGTGCTGTCAAACCCTGAGTCCCCAAGGAGAAGCTTGCCTCTGTGGCTACTGGATCTGGCAAGCATACATCAGTACACTAAAATGAAGAGCCTGAAAAATGTCAAGAACCAAAGGAATGAAGGAAGAAAATGAAATGGGGGAAGACATAGATTAAAAAAAGACAGTGAAGAGTGGAAGTTTGGTGTATAATGAGCAGTTGGAATGTGAGGATAGCTGAATTAATCAGACTGCTAGAGCTCATACAAAGTAGGCAGAATGCTTTTCATGTGACAAATGTGTAATTAAGAATGATTTTAACCCCCCCTCCCAAACACACACACGTATACACACATGCACACCCCTTGATGGACTTGAAGTGGGCGGGAGGAACAAAGCATTTTTGTGATTCCCTGCATGTCTGCGCGAGTGTGTGCTTGTGTGCATGTGTTTTCAGACAGAGTGCGCACAAGTGAGATGAGATGGAAGCTTTAATTACAGTCCTATTAGAATAACACCAGCCCCCATTGCTCACTGATAGTGAGCGATAGGATGGGATGTTTTCATTTTGGCGCCTAGCCCTTTTTTGTCTTTTAGATTTGACACCATATTTTGTCAGCCAGAACGTGGAATTTAAAGTTTTTTTTGAGCCCACACACAAGATATTTATTTTGACTTCTCATTTTGTCAGTGACAGCAAAGATGTTTGATCGCTGGCTATGGAAAGCCTGTCTACAGATTTTGTGTTATCCACTGTGTTCTGGCACTGTTAGCTGGCATGGATTTAGTTTTCACCTACTGTAACAGGGCGTGGACCAAATCAACTCGGGGGGGGTGGATCACTGTGACTGTCCTGTTAGAACGACATATGTTTAAAACTTTGAGGTTGAAGATAAGAAGCCTTAAAGTTGATATAGAAATAAAGGGTTTTTATCAATAAATGGAAAACAGTCTAAAAAACTAAATATATTCATATATTTGTGTGTACTTATACTTAGTGCAATACTACTATAATCAGTACAATAGTTGCATTTAAGTCAAGGATTTTAACATTAATATTAATATGTATTCACTAAATGTTTCACCCTCCAGTTTACAAATACACTTTAATGCCAAAAGTATTTTCTTAACTAGCTTCACAAGCATATGAATCTAAGTGACATACCATTCTTAAACACTAGGGTTTAAATGATGTCTGTCCACCCTTTGTATCTATAACAGCTTAAATTCTTCTGGAGAGGCTTTCCACAATGTTTAGGAGTGTGTCAGAAGTGCATTTGTGAGGCCTTGCTCTAATTAAAGGTGTTCTGTTGGGTTAAGGTTAGGACTTCCAGACTCACTTATCCGTGTCTTTATGGACCTTGCTTTGTGCACTGGTGCACAGCCATGTTGGAACAGGAAGGGACATTCCCAAACTTTTCTCACAAAGCTGGGAGCAACAAATTGTCCATAATGTCTTGGTATACTGAAGCATGAAGAGTTCCTTTTGCTG
Source organism: Maylandia zebra (assembly GCF_041146795.1). Classification (NCBI taxonomy): domain Eukaryota; kingdom Metazoa; phylum Chordata; class Actinopteri; order Cichliformes; family Cichlidae; genus Maylandia; species Maylandia zebra. The sequence continues at coordinate 5,066,705 of NC_135188.1, read as the reverse complement.
GAACTAAGGAGTTGAGCCCAACTCCTGAAAAACAACCTCCCCCAAACTTTACACTTGGCACAGTGCAGTCAGACAAGTACAGTTCTCCTGGCAACTGCCAACCCCAGACATGTCCATTGGATTGCCAGATGAAAAAGTAGGAATCATTACTCCAAAGATCACGGGTCCACTGCTCTAGAGTCCAGTGGGTCCACTGCTCTAGAGTCCAGTGGCAGGTGCTTTACACCAGCGGCCCCCAACCCCGGGCCGTTTGGTACCAGGCCACAAGAGTTCAGGCTCGGATGTGAAATTTAGGGTTTTCAGGGCTTTTATTGGTTTTTATCGTTATTTCTTTTAATCGTTTTTATCGTTAACTTGGTTTCCCTGGCTCTTTTCCTGAGTGTTCTGAATAAATCTTCTTTTATTTGGTACCGGTACTGGTTTTATTTTGTTGTATTTATCCGCGACACCTCAAAGGCCGGTCCGTGAAAATATTGTCAGACATAAACCGGTCCGTGGCGCAAAAAAAAGGTTGAGGACCACTGCTTTACACCACTTCATCCGACACTTTGCATTTTGCTTGGTGATGCAAGGCTTGCATACAGCTGATTAGTCATGGCAACCCATTCAATGAAGCTAATCTGAAGACCACATAAAGTTTGGAGGTTTGTAGCGACTGACTCTTCAGAAAGTTGGTGACCTCTCCGCATTATGTGCCTCAGCATGCGCTGACCTCACTCTGTGTTTTTAGGTGGCCTACCACTTGACTGAGTTGCTGTCATCCCAATCACTTCCACTTTGTTATACAGTAATACCACCAACAGTTGAATATTTGGTAGCAAGAAAATGTCACGAGTGGACTTGTTGCCCAGGTGGCATCCTATCACTGGGCTCCTGACAGTGACCCATTTTTTCCACCAATTTTGTAGAAGCAGTCTGCATGACTAGCTTCTTGGTTTTAGCGATTGGAACACCCTTATTAATTTGGATGGGTGAGTAAGTAAATTTGGCAATATAATGCAAATATAAGCATATCTTTGATAAGTGCTCTTTAGATATGGATATTTTAACATGTTAGGCTTCTCATTCAATTCATCAACATGATATCACATCCAAGGTAACAGGTATGAGGGAACAATAATGAATGAGACTCTGACATGCCCTGCAGCTACACTCAAAAAAATATTTATGCCCAATATGCTGACTTAATGTAATTTGATTACATGTAAATTTTCCATGTAATTTTGTTACGTAAGTACAACATAAACCATATTAAATTGAATGGAATCTGTTTGAATGAAATGTACTTGATTGGTATGTATTCAGTTAATACAAAGTATAAACCTTTGATTTTATATATTTAAGTTGCCTTATTACTCAAAATAACTGATACATGTAGTCAGAACATTTTTAAAAGAGGGAAAATTGGTGATGGATTTAACAAACAAAGATTGTTTGTTTTTTTTACCCCCCAGCAAAACATGTATTGATATGCTTTTTTTGTGTAACCACTGTAGAGAGAACATCACAACACATTTTACCAACACAAAAGCTACTAGACAGAAATGTGGCACAGCACGTGAAAAGCTGTAGACTGAGAGTTCCAGCTGCGCACACAAACAGCCCAGAACAACCAGACCTTCCGATAATTTCAGTGCTTGTTGTCTTAACTTCACTGTCTACAATGAATCTCTCAGAACTATGTCTGAAAATGTCATTTGTTGAACTGATGCATAACCTGCAAACAAACAGCCCATCTTTATCTGGCAAAGCTCTCGTCTTTGAGCGGAAAACCCCGGCTTTCACTTTTGCTGGGGACTTTACCATCTGTATCCTGTGCTTGTTGCTTGTCAAGCTTTTTTTGCATACTTTGTCACAAATTTAGAAGTTATGGTAGAGAATAAAAGTAACATAAAAAAAACATGCACACTCATCTACATGATATATATAGTCCATGTGCTTTACTTGTTGCCTTGCCTTGAGTTTGGAGTTCAACAGCTTGGCATGCAAGGGTTTCGCTTCTTTGAACTGTTGCTTCACTGAGGAATCTGAGTATTAGTGATGACATCAGCTCCACTCGTTTTGCGGTTTGCGTTTTAGCTTTAGCTAGCAGTCCATGTCTGCATGCTTTCACGTTTAGGTATCCTCAGTAAAATCCACGACCATGAGATGGCTCAAATTTAAATACGTTAAAGCGTTTAACACCTCGTTCCCTGAGCACAGCAGCCCCACCCATCTGAGTATGATTGGTCCCCATTAAGCTATTTTCTTAGCCATTTTAGCAACTCAGTTTTCCCGCAAGAAAAGTGCTAAAGCCCTTTAATTTTATCCAATAATAAAGGGTTTGTTTTTTAAGGTTTAAAAATGAATTTCCATAAATAAAATGATAAAGATGCCTTTAAGAGTTTTAGAATATTTAGAATCTAAATATAAAAACGCCCAGGGCAAGTTTTTGTTAAAAAAAACTTCATAATATTTTAGAAAGAATTAGGCTTAATCCCCATTTATTCACTTGGAGCTGCAAACCAAGAATGGTTAGATTTCACCACAGATGGAAACGGGTGTGTTCAGCTGCTGATACGTGTTGTGTTAAAAGTCATTCCTGTTGCGTTCACAGCATAGTTACTTGTTATTTTCTGAATGCATTTGGCCATTTTGTACTTACAATTCATTGCATCATCGTTTCATTCAGGTTGACATTTGCCAATATTAAAACTCATTTATATTCTCTTGCATCTGATTTCCTGTGACTAAACTGGAAGATCGCTGTGGGATTAAAAATTAATGTAATTATAATCCAGCATAAACTAGTGGGATCGGCTTCATCTTCATTGTTACGTATAACAGTGTATATTTTACATTTTTATTCCTTGTTCAGGATGATGAAAAACAGTGAACATACTAATCCACATTGGAGGATTTGAAGAAAGCCTCTTTAAAAAAAAAGAAAAGAAATCACAGTATCGAGTCTCTTTCTGCATATATGATGTCATATTTTTGACATACAGTACTGTGCAAGTCTCAAGCCACCCCTCATTACCTCCACCAACAAGGTTATGTTTTTGGTATTGTTTGCGTGCGTGTCATCATTCTGTTTGTAAACACGACAGCTTGAAAAGTTGGAGTAAAGTTTGAATATATTGGGATTAAACTTTGTAGGAATGTAGAGCTGGGTCATGTTAACAAAATTTGACCCACTTCCACCGAGGTCTTCGAGATCAGCTTAATGATTTATTGATTAAATATTGATAAAAAGCGTTACAAGTTAGAAACTCAGATTATTACAAGTGTGGAGTGCATGGTCAACATATCATCATTAATTTAGCATTTAAGGATTAAAAATATCATGTCATATTTGACCTCTGACCTCTCCTTCAAGACCAATAGATTGATCTGAAGATCAAAGTGATGATAATGCTACATAGATCTTTTTAAAACTATGTTTACTACTGTTTGAGTTGACAATATAGGAATTCTAAATATCACGTTACTTCGGACCTCAGATCTCTTATTCAAGCTCAGATACGGTAAACTATCATAAAATGTATTTTATCTTTAAACTTAATTAAAATTTTGTTACGTTTGTTTGTATTGGCAACATTTAGGAAATGATACTGGTATATAGAGGGTGTCTAAATATTACATTATAGTGTGCATCTTAATATATCTGATGTCACTTTTACATTTCACATCTACATTTCTTTAACGTTGACTTGATAAAGTGTTATATCTTCAAACAAACTTTGAGAAAGAGAATGATCTGCTTAGTTACATTGAAATATACTGTAATATATTATTATATAATAATCTAATAAGTCATTAATGCCAAATCAATACCGTCTATCCATTACCTACTCTTATCTGCCATGCTACCCTTATCTGATTTTTACTGCACTACAAACTTTTTAAAATACATTTAAAAAGAACAAAGAAAATACAGCAGTATTCTGTTTAAAGTAAATGCTGTCCAGAGAGTGAGCTGTCTTGGTGTTTGCACTCTTGCAGTGCTTCTTGTTTATATTTTGCTTGAAAAGTGGGAAATCCATAGATGCAGCAGTTTACTGCAAAATGCAAACATACGTGGGATTACAGTGCATAAGGCAAAAACAGCCAAGAAGATCTGTCAAGAATGTTGAGGTTTGGACTCTGGGGGGCCAATCCATGACTGATGGTGTTCCACTGTGTGTTTTTCTATCCAGGTTTGCTTTTACTGCATTGGCGGTGTGTTTGGGATCACTGTTATATTGAAAAATGAAGTTGTTGCAACCACTGGCTGAAATTCAGCCCCAAACCATGACGGAGCCTCCACCATGGGTGTACCACTCTCCTGACATCGTCCATACAGGTTGACAATTTGAACCAAAGATTTCAAATTTGGATCCATCCATACCTGCTGCTACTGATTTTAAATACAGCCTTTTCTTTGTGCTTCCCTTCCGGGAGAATAGCTTCTTGACAGCCACCCTTCCATTAATATCATATTTGATGAGGCTTCGGTGAACAGTAGATGGATGACTGGAAGGGTCAGCTGCATCTCTCAGGTCCTGTGTCAGGTCTCTGCTGGATTTTTTTCCTACTGCTTAAGGACATCTTTAGATAGTTTTTTAGGGTTGTTCCTCTGTTGTTCATTTTCCATTTTTTTAAGGACACATTGCACACCATCCTGAGATGTGCAAAGTTTTTGTCTAAAACTCTTTCGGAATCACCTTGATGGTGTAAGAATACTTCTGCCTGTCAAACTGTGTTATCTTTAATAAATTATTTGTTTTTGAAACAGTAACAAAGTACCTAAAGATTCAGTTTAAAATTGGTTTTTTGCTAAGCTGTCTGTTATGTGTAGACACAATGCTGGTTTGTCCCTTGAGTTATCAGTTTTTATCCTTGAGTGATTCATAGGTCAGTGTTAATTATTAATCATTGAGGATAACCTTCTAATTTAGATTACCAGCATTTAATTATATAGTCACTTATGTCCTATTTTTCCTAAATGATATAGACAAATAGTGATACTGTGATACTACATAGGTGTGTGCAAGTGTTTGTGGGTTAGTTGACTGCACAGAGGAACCTCTGCTGCCTGTCGTCAACCCAGCTGCATTAACCTCAGCCTCTCTGCCTGCAGGGCCCACCACTTCTATTTCTCTGCAACAAATACAGGTCCTGGCACAGGGCACCCTGGCAGCCAGCATAGTTAATGACTTATTTACTGTTTAATGGCTGTATACTGCACCACAACAACAATTAATGTGAAAAAGCCACACCACCAGGTGGTGGAGGTTATTTTCTCCTTCTAGTTTTATCTGAGCTCTGCCTTCTGCTCTACCCTGATAAACTCCCTCACACCTTACCTGGAGACAGACAGACTGACAGCTACTTTTACAGACTCTGGCATAAAAAATACACATCTTATCTTGACCTTACTTTCAACTAAAATTCTATTTGATTCTATTCTAATTTGAAATGAGCTACTCCTCTGTGTGTGTACCACTTTGTTTTCTGACTTGGTTAAATATGCCTCCTCTTTTTAATCTCCAAGACACAATCGTATGCCCATGTGTGTGTGTGTTTTGATTTTATGCACCTCCCCTTCTTTCCGCCGTCTTCTGCCTTTTATGTCGTCCTCTGTTGTTCTTCCCAGCTCTCCTTAGCTTTCTGAATACATCACTCAAGCAGTGAGATGTTGCAGGCACTTTGTTGCTGACCATGGTGCTGAAAGCCTCCTGCCTTCCAATTGTCAGAGTGTTCATTTCATGGTTCATATACTCTGTTCTCCATTTGTCAGAGTGCCATTAGCCCCCACGCTTATTTCTTTAACCCCTTCCCATACAAATAATAACAAATCAAAGGCACATTTGTTTTACCTCACAGTAACATCTCTCCTGCTGCTGTTGGGCTTTCAATTAAGGCGTGGCATGTGTCAGGTGTTATTTGAGTTGGGTGCAGAACATTTAGCTCGGAGTCTTCGTGTGTGAGCTTCTGCTCTCTCATTCTGTGCTGCTGTGTTGATTTCAGAGGCCTAATTATGTTGAACTCAGTGCCCGCTTGTTTGCGGTTTGTGAGTAATTAAAAAAGGCAGACAATACAAGGCAGTGCGTATTTAAGTCCTCCTTCTTGCGAGCAGGCTTGTTCAGTCATTTTCCATTCTGAATCACAACAGTCATCACGACTTGTGCAAGCCTGTGTGCTGCCTCCATGTGGCCACGGTAGGTTTCCAGTTTCAGTGGGAACCTTTTCTACATGGCCAAGAAACACGCACATGCACACACTCTTGTGTTAAGGAGTCTTGACTGTTTGCCATTAAGCTTTTGATGGCCCCTTTAAATGTACGCGATAACATGGTAGCAATAGACCTGCCAATTGAGCTTTTCATTTGGTTGTTCAAGCAGCAGTCTGTACAGATACACGATTAGACATTTACATTTTTAATGAAGATGTGTTTGTCACCGATATTGAAATGTATAAGCAAAGGAGACGAGGATCAGAAACACCTTCTGTCTGTGGATCAGATGGCTTCAGACGATTTTTAATAGGGCTGTTTCATCACGATGTAAAATCACACGTAATTTGGTAAATGTACAGCATGCTATATTTCAAGTCTTATGTAAATACTCTTTCACCTTACACCCTAACAGCTGGGTAATTCTTTCTCTATTTCACTCCCTTGGATGTCCTGTTTTTCTTCCAAATTGTCCTTCATGCCAAACTGGATTTGTGAGCAGTGCTATGCCAGTTGCTAAGTAAATGTGTTTTTCAATCTATCAGCTCTCCAACCACCCCTCTCTTGTACTTTTCCCTCGGTCTCTGGACTCCCTCCAGTCCCCTGTGTTTTTAGGGCAATCTCCACATTGTCGCATCTTTTGCTTGCCTTCGTGCCTTCCTACCTAGCTGCCCATTGCCCCTGCCATCACTCCTCGCAGGTCTCAATAAATAACCCTGCACCTCTCTGGCCCTCAGCTCTACTGGCTTTTGCAGGAGCACATTTGTTAAAATATCACCTGCTGTAGAGGGGAAATTGATACCGCTGCAATGTGCTCAGAGCGATAGAGTGTTGTGTTGAGTTAAAATGCCACAACACAGACAGATGTAAGAAAGTTCAGAATTTCAGCAGAAAAGAAAAACATCTCAGTAGGTCTTTCTATCAAATGTGTTTTTCAAAGGCTACAGTTGTTGAACAGTTAAAGTAACAGAATGCGGGGGTCATGCAGTTTCCTGCATGACAGAGAGAGCAAGAAAGACGAAGAAAAATGACATCTAAACATATATGAAAAGATGCCGCATCAACTTTTAAATGTGAAAAAATGGTTTTGTTCTCTTTGGTTCTACCCCATTTCTCCAAAAACAGGCCAATGATCAAATGAGACATCCCCAGATGACCAGGTAAGAGGAAGAAGCAAAAGTTCCTCTCTGAAATCTGCTATTATCCAGATGGCACCATTAGCGATTAAGCCAGAACATTTCTCCCCTCTTATAATTGACTCCATAGGCTATTAGGCAGGTTGGCACTAGGCTAGGTCCACTGGTGCACACTCCAGATGTTCTCTTTGTGTGTAGGTGTGCGTGCGTGTGTGTATGCAAAGTGACAGGAGGAAAGAGAGTTTGGCTGATGTTGTGGGTGCTTGTGGTAGGTCCAAAGCTGCCTACAGATGGACATAGGGTTGGGTGGGTGCTGGGAATAAGTCACATTCAATTATATCAACGTCTCTATCAGTCTGTCTGTTTGCAGTCTCTCCATCTCTCTCTCACCCTGTCTGTCTCTCTTCTATAGCCTTGGGGGAAGAAAGATTAAAGTGTTCTGTTTTCTGTGCAAGATCTTTGTCTCTACTTTTTTGGTTTATCTGAAGATTATATTATCTCACATCCGTTGTCTGTCTTTTAGTGTATGCAAGCAAAGTGATGTTCGGCAGACTCTATTAAGTGCTGGTACTATTATTAAATCGGAAATAAAGCTGAGAGATGTAATTTCAGAGTTATTTGTTTGCATTAATTTCGTGAAACTGGCTTAACGTTTGTTGTACAAAGCATTCTGCTTGTTTTAGTAGTAAAAATATCCACACAGAATGTACGCATCCTTCAGTGAACGTGGAGAACAGCCATATTAATTGTGTAGATTAACACGCCGATGTACCATTAACAGCTCCCCCAGTCACCGTCTTATCATAATCAAAACTAAAGGTTTTCACAGGTTTCCAGCTTTAACCGTTTGAAAAGGCTTTTTAAAGAGTTTGTATTACATTACTGATTGGACTTCCAGTAATCTTTTTGAAACTAAAAAAAGAGCTAAAAAGCTATTAATTATTCATCTCCCGGCGGCTGGTGGTAAAGACGAGAGGCACTCTAGGGTTTCCATCAGCTATTAGTAAACAAATCAATGCTGCAGGCTGAGCTCCTTGTCAGTACAGAGCTATCTGCCCTTTACCATGACTTTCAAGTGAAGGCCAGAAAAGGACCTACATCAAAAACTGCCTTTTGAGCAAAAACAGGAGCATGCAAGGGGAAAAATGAAAGTTTATTCATTAAGCTGTCAAGTTTGGTAAACTTATGCATGAATCTTACATGCACAAACTGCACATTTAATTTATTCACGGCAATAATCTACAGTAATTTGTGAGAAGAGTTGTAGTTAGATTACCACTTCAGCTGGGTTGGTTCAGCACATTATGTCTCTGTGAGCAGTCTCTCACGAATTTGTCATGACCCACCCAACAATAGGTATTTGATGTAATCAAAGAACACAGTTTGAAGCCCCTAATCCAATTTCTTTGGCAAGATACATTGTAATTTGGTATCGTTATAATTATGAACTGAATTGTGAACTGTCTGTAAGGGAATTGAATTAGCTGGCAGAAGAGGAGTAATATGATTGGGAACTGGGAGAAATCAATACAGCACTGCTCGTCATCTCAAAGTTGACCTGAATCCTGCCTGAATGTGTATCTTTGGGGGATTCAGCTTAATTCAATCTGGTGGAGCTAACACGCTCCCTGTCCCCTCCACATGGCTGACAACAGCTCTGTCTTGATTTAGACTGCTGGGTAGGAACCCTGCTGGGGGAAGCAGAGCTGCGAGGAAAGTAGCTGCTGCTTGATGTTCTCCAGCTGATTATATAAAATGCAGTATATGTAGACATGTAAGCCCGCGTGCCACGCCTCAGACTAACTGCACAGCGCTACATCTCTGCATTTGACAAATAGCCCTTCCATACATCCTCAGCTGCTTTGACGAATGATTCTACAGTATAGAGATTCTCATTCTCCTGGGTGAAGCCCACAGTAATAGCTCCACCCTGATGGAGGTAGTTGCCTGACGGGAGATGGTGAATGCGGCAACTGCTGCTGCCACGACCACAGCGGTTTGCTCTGATGGATGAGGCAAGAAAACCTAAAGTGCACAAGTTGTGTATGTGAATCTGCCTTAAAAAAAAAAAAATCCAGGTAACTACAGAATCATGCACATTTTATTTCCACGTTTCTTCATATTTACTTCTTACTCTGCAGGCAGTGGTGTACTATAGGTTTATTTGTCTTTCTCTCAGTATTTTTAAATGCCCATATTAACTTAAGGGATACATATATCACGAGTAAAAAGGTCACAATTCAGTTGTTTCGTTTAAGGGAAAAGGGCTGTGCCGTGTGGAGCTTGACATTCCAATACAACCTGCACTCACTATAGACCCTGATAAGAACTTGATAGGTAGCTAGAGATGCTCTCCAATAACAGGAGCAGATGGTTTCTTGCCATTATTTTATCTTTAAAGATAAGAGTAAAGAACCTAGGTTGTGCTGTAACTATGTAATCAGAGCCAAGAGGAAAAAACACCTCTAATGCCAAGGAGAGCCCAATGTCAAGAAAATCAATATATCCACCCCCTCCCAAAATCAAAGCCTTTTTCTCCTCCCTGCACTCTGATAAAAGCTTTGTCTGTTGCGTAAAAATCAAAGCAAACAAAAGCCGGCATCAAACGCGTACAAAATGCTTAATTATTTTGTTTTATTTATGAAATCTGTCCGTTCTGTCTAGACTCGGCTGCACTGTTACGCACAAGCAGACCGTTCTTTCAATTGGGAAGTGTCTTTTATTTGAGTGAGTCTGATTTGATTGCGCACACTGTGTTGTTTGTGAGAGAGGCTCGTAAAGGTTATACAGTCCGGTGAAATGCTATCTCATTTGCGAGCAGCAGAGGAGCATGTCGCTGGAGCCAGGTATAGAATGGACTCGGGAATCAAATAACTCCTCCTGTCTTGTTATTGGGGATGCGCTGATAAGATGGGCTAGGGGAATGGTGAAGCAAGATTACTAGGCTGTCTTTTAACAGACTTCCTCGTGACGATCAGCCATTATACTTATGCATACTCATTGTACTGCATCAGCTTTGTGAAAAGCACCTCAGCCTTTTGCTACATTACCTATACTGCGCCCTGATTCACTGAGCTCTGTCTGTTTTGACACCCACTTAATTCCCATGAGTTTACTGCAGATCCTTCTCTTCTACGCTTAAGTGTGTGTATGTGTGTGCAGAAGGAAAGCAAAGGGAAATCATTGCTAGCCTGGGAGAAGTGAAAAAGCTATTCAACAGGGGCGCCCACGGTGGCAAAGCCATTTCCAATAATGTCCCCTTTCTGCAACAACAATTGTGTTTAACCCCAATGGCTTCAGCTGCCCACTATTTGTCATTCCACCTCTTCTTCCCTCACCTCCTTCTGTGGCTTTACATACAGAGGCAAAAGCAATGAAAATATAGTTTATGACTGCATGGCTCATACATTGTCTGACTCATACTGCTGTTCTATTTTTCTTTTTTTGAGAAAACAGCAGGAAACTGGTCAAAACAACGCACTAGGAGCTGGTTTTACAGTATGTAAAGCATACTGTAAAGCAATATGGAGAATCACGGTTACTTTTGATTCTTTACAAACTTGAATTACCTTCGTTTCTGTAATTTGTACTATTTCCTTACTAATAGTAATACTATGCTAATGAAAATGTTCATCCTCTTATGTGTACCTCTATTTTTTTAACCACATTGCTTCTTTTTGCAATCTCTCTTCCACCCCCGCGCTCTCTGTAACTTTGCCGGCAAGTTGTCTGTAGAGGTGATTTATCTCTCACTAAGGTCCCCTTGCATTCACACATACACAGACACACACACACATACTCAAAGACACATGCAACAACATGTGCACAGACATGCGAAACACACACATGCACACACAGGTAAGGGTGCATCCTTTAATTACAGTTTCAGTCAGAAGTAATTAAAGTTTTATTTCTAGTGGGACAGCTCAATACCCATCCCCCAACACAGAGACACCAACACAGATGCTGAACCTGCTTTTGTCCAAGTCGCTGGATATCACTTTTGCAAAACACTATATCTGCATTTATTACAGATATGTCTTTGATAGCTCAATGTAAACATTTTTCCCTCTGTTTTTAATTAATACGAGTAGAATTTTCTTTGCAATATCAGAAAAGAAAACACAAATACACAAGACTGAAAATATGTCCAGGCAGTCCAGATTTGTTTGGCTCAAAATCATTAAGTTAAGTGCTGCTGCTTGGATAGCAGAATTCACAGTCTACTACTGAAAGTTTTTCCCTATTTTCTCTGCCCGCTGGGGGTTGTGAATAAGATATGTAGGATTGAAGGAACCATGGTGAGAAGGAGGAGACCTTGCAAAAGGATGAGACGATGATTTGTGGAGGAACAGATAGGCTTTGCACTGTAAGCTGGGTTGAAGAGCAGATTTGGAAGCGGTAAGACTTTTGTGTTGTCATAGAGTGCTGACAGGGGCAGCGAGCTGAGAGTTTGTGCGTATTTATATGTATGGCTGTTTGAGCATATTCAGGGTATGTGTTTATATGTTTGAGTGTGTATGTATGGCACAGATGGAAAGACTTCTCAGGGATTATTGTGTAACTGGAGGAGAGAGGTGGTAATTGCATTTTAATTACAGTGTTGATGGTTTTCTGCTCTGCCAGATGGAAGGTTCTTTAGATATAAGCCCAAAATAAATCAGCCCTTAGGTGACTAGTTACCTGCTGAACTGAGTCTCTACCCTTGCCTCGTGTCACAGGTGACGATGATTAGTTTATGCTAGTTAGGATTCACACAGGACTCTGTGCCCTTATTTAGTTGCTGCAACCAATATATATCCAAGGTCATATTACTTCCCATCACTTCACTTTAAATAAATATCACCAGAAATCCAAGGTAGTTTTGGATACATAACCAGAATAATGCCCATATTATATATTTCTTATCATAATTGAATCTATTTTTCCCTCGTTCTGCAAAATTTGGGACCCCATGCAAAAGGCACCTGGGCAGAAACAGTCCACACACCATCTCAGTGTGGCAGCCGACATCCTGAAAGGGAAACTTAAACAGAAAATTAATGAAGCTGAAGCTACACAAAGGTGTGTGTGTGTGTGTGTGTGTGTGTGTGTGTGTGTGTGTGTGTGTGTGTGTGTGTGTGTGTGTGTGTGTGTGTGTGTGCGCCACCCATGTTTTCCTAAATACACAAATAAAAGATGCTGTCTCTCCACTGAGTGTTTCATTACTTGGACGGTCCCAGACTCTATTGTCTTTGACTGGAGTTTGTGGGTTTCAGTGGGATAAGACTGTAGCAGCACCAGCTTCAGGTTCCAGATGAAGTGACCCTCCAGCTCACAAAGTACCAAAGAGAGCGTACCATCAGCAGCTGCAGTCACAGATGGTGGATTTAATATGTTAAAGTAAGGCATAATTCTTACAGCAGCATCCTGATGGGCCTTAAAGTAGGGGAAACAGGAGACAGGAAGAGTCAGTGCAAAGTGGTAAGGGGTGACTGGATTCTCAGAATAAGAGCGTAGAGATTGCTTGATGGTTTAATGATCCCGTTGTTTCATATGGATGTAAAAAATTATTGTAATTTATCCTGGCTACTAAAAGTCATGGATTTCAATGGATCGTTATATTTAGTTGTTCAATCTAGTTGCTGTCAGTTTGTCAGTGTGGCCACAGAAAAAAAACGTTGGGACATTGAAACTCTTTTAAACTCTGCCATCTATGAAAATCAGTTTTTGTTTGGTTTAGATTAGTTTTTTTCTTTTAATTCTCTGTGCTTAAAAGAGCACAGGGACAGTCCCTTAAAAAAAAAAAAGGTTTTCAGCACATTTCAAATCTATACAAAAAAGTAAATTCATCAGTATCAGTATTTGACATGTTATCTGTTATTTTTAAATAAATATCGCAAAGATATTCTAAAATGTGTCAACTGTGGGAACTGTTATTTTTAAAACAGGCTCTTTTTTCCCCCCGGTGCTCTTTGTGTATATCTAATGGTAGTGGCAAGACATTTTGCTTTACTAGCACAATAGCAACTTTATGAGAGTGACCTTTGGCAGCTTGCTCATTGAGATCAGTGTGCCAGTCCTGAACTCAAGATCTCACCTTCTCAGCTTAATGAAGCAAATATGTCTGCAGTATAAAAGCCAGAGTCAGCGATTTTAGAAGTCGCTGTTACTGTCAGGGTCATTTGTTTTTATAATCTTGACTTTTCATCATAAAGTCACACTTCATTTTCATTATTGCATAATAGCCCATTATAGTCATCTCCAGTTGAATTTTATTACTAATTCAGAAGTGGATTGTGTGCGATTTTAAAATGTGCCAGTAGATATTTCTGTGTGAAATGTGAACAAAATGTGAAGCAAAAAAAGTCAACACTTCTCAGAGGTGCAGCTTTGAGGGTATAGTTTAAGGTCAGGTGAAAGAATTTAAGGTCACCAATCAAGGTGAGTCCCCCAGCTGTGTGCTTTGTGACAGGATGACCCTCACTGAGCTGTATATGTGGCACGACCAACAGTCCTCTTGTCCTGTAACTTATTTTGACCTGTGGCTGTTTTTCGCTCCCCATCTCTCTCCTTTGCTCCATTTTCTTTTTTTTCCTGTACTACTTCCTCTCTCTCTCTCACTCTCTCTCTCTCACTTCTTTTCTCTTTACAAACTGTCTGGGGAAGATAAAGCTGGCTTGATAAGCTGACTTCCATCAAAAATTTTCCCCCCTCTAAGGTGCAGACCCGTACCTCAGAGGAGAAAATGTATTTATATACCATTTCCTCACATGCCTGCTCCCTGTATGGCAGCGACCTAATGAGTTTTTGATACAGTAACAGAAAACACCTGCTCTCTTTACCTTTTTTACGGTTGTATTGCAAATTTCAGCAATGGCTAGGACATGTAAAGAGTGGTATGGTTGTATAAGGAGCCACTGAGATGCTTTTACCACCTCTTACAGCAGTGATACACATTTATTCTGGCTCAATAATGTCATTTTATTCTCAACAGTAGGGTTTATCAAAGATTTTTGCTTATGCTTTAAACCTGCAACTACTTTTAACCTTTCAATTAAGATTACTCAGAAGCACCTTTGCTGTTTGGCGTGACTGTGGAGCATGTGTATGTGTATGCACGGACATTAAAGGTAGCACTAAGGTTGTAGACTTAATGGTATCCGCACGTGGGTCATTTTAATAAATTTGCCAATTATAGCAGGATTTATTTTTATCTAGCCTCCAGCCAAAATCATTGCTGTTGTGATATTTTAAGCACATTATTGGCTTTGGCTTCACCCAGTGTGGAAACCATCCTGTGTCATTTGCAGAGATATTACCTGTGTGGCTTGTAGTGTGGTAAAAACACAATGGCACCTCTGACAAAATGTTCCCAGAATTAGATCCACTGACTGTACTGATTTTCAAAGCCTAAAAAAGGCAATAATAAGCTGGCACATAATTATTTTCTCTGAACGTTGATCCATTTATTCCTCACTGTTACGTGTTAGTTCCAACGTGATTGTTGCAAAATGCATTTTAGACCCAATAAATTAACATGGGAAATATATAACTTTGCATTCAAAGTATTATGTTATTTGAGATCTGCATTCCTTTTCGTTTCAGCCTCAACAGATAATCTGTATGTGTTCGTATTAGTAGCCAATAATAAGCCAGTTTATTAGGTATATCTTGCTGCTACTGGTTTGGCCCCTCTTTGCCTTCAGGACTGGAAATATTCCTCACAGATTTTGGCCAGTATTGACATGTTAGCTTCATACAGTTGCTCTAGATTTGGAGCATCGTCCGACTGGAAAAAGCCACCAGAGGATGGGTACACTGTGGTCATAAAGGGATGGACATGGTCAGCTACAACACTCAGGTAGGCTGTGGCTGGATTGGTGCTAAGGTGCTCAAAGTGTACCTGAAAAATATCACCCACACCAAACATCAGTGTTCTTAGCTAACAGGAGTGGCTGCTGGTGTCCCCTTCTGCTGCTGAAGACCGTCTGCTTCAAGGTTAGGCGTTGTTGTTCAGAGGTGCATACGTACCTTGGTTGTAACAAGTGGTTATTCAATTTACTGTTTCCTTCCTATCAGCTTGAAGCGGTTTGGCCATTCACCTCTGACCTCTGATTTGCATCAATAAGGCCTTTTGTTTTTATTGAGATCTTCTGCGAGCTGAATATTTTCTCTTTTTAACAATTCTCTGTATTTTCTATTCTCTGATCAGTCTCACCTTTCTTTCCCATTTTGATGTTCAATTTGAACTTCAGCAGGTCATTTTGACCATGTCTGCATGGATAAATGCACTGAGTTGCTGCCATGTCATTGGCGGATAAGATACTCCCAGGTGTACCTTACAAAGTGCCTGGTGAGCATATATAGTGAGGGTATTTTACTCAGTTTGGAGTACAGAGTTGTGAATGAAAAGTCTTACTTCTGTTCTATTTGAGGGAGTGTGCATATTTAGTTGGATTAAAGCTGCTGGCCTGTTTGTGTGATGTCTGCTAACGCATAGCTCAGTCTGATCTGCTTACTATTGACTAAAAGTCTAGTAATCCGTTGACGGTGGAGATGAAGCATTACATGAAATCCTGCTGCCTCAGGAGTTGAACTAACCAGTTACCTAGTCTTCCAGTGAGTAACACTGTGCAAGATGCTGGGCCAGCTCTAATTACCTTAACACAGAAAATAAGTTAGTTTATAATAATTAGATTTAAATTAGGAATTCATGAAATGTAGCTGCTGTGTGGTAGAGCTGCCCTTTAAAGTCAGTGCTTCAAATCATCAGTTGAAAGTCTGTGTTTCCACTCAGATTCTTTCAAATGAGCATTATCCATATGACCATTGTCTTTAACTGAGAGATGGCACAGACAATACTCCTCTCACTTGTCCCTTGATTCTAGTTGTGAACAAACTGGCGATGGGTTTGATTCAATAACTGTTTGGTATTTCTGACTAAGCCACGCTGGTGAAAATAGCTGGAAGGCAGATTGTTTTGCCCTCTGTGTGATGCAACGTAAAACCTATGAATACTAGGACTCAGTAAAGGTGCTTTTTCACAGAACAATAAGTTGTTTGTCTGCTGACATCAGGAGGAAACATCTCTACCAGTATATGGCACAGTTTCTATTTTTCTCAGTCCCATCTTGGTTTGAGATTAGATTTTTAGAGTTACAAAAATTTTGCGTCAGACAGTCATTATCAGTGGGAGATTTCATGTGACCAAAGTGCAAATCATTTAAAAACCTTAATTATTTTTCTAGGCTGTTATTAGTGTGATGGTCTGCTATGGTTTGGATAACTGTCGCACTTTTTACCAGTTATTACTTTAACTATTAAGGTAGCAAACAAGAAAAGAAGAGCACAGTAGAGGAACGATGATGGGATATTGTTGATAACTCAAGAATGAGGCAATGTAGGATTTTCAAAGTGATACCAAAGTGATACCTCTACAAAAAATCTCAGTGTCCTCGATCTCAAAGTCAGAGGTCAGACGTCACATTTTCTGAAAATCTTGCAAATAACCATAATAATAAAATAACGAGGCAACGTAGGATTTTGAAAGTGATGCCATAGCTGCATCTACTACTACTAGGAGGCTGAGGGGTAGCACTGGCAGCCACCGGTGTTTTTCCTACTTGAGAAGAGTTTAGGTTGACAGAGAGACAACGAAACACTGCATTTCCCCCCTGCTATGTGTGACCTGCGTTTGCACAGTACGGTGGGTTGGCTGCATATAAAGCTTAACTATTTGCTAGTAGGATCTTTGAGACTGAGCAGCATTCATCATGAGTCAAATGGGTCCTTGCGGACATGTTAGTATTTGAGATTATACAAAATGATGGCCTCTTGTGTGAACAGGCTCTTTCCCTCTTCGTCTTTTGCCTTCTTTGTATCACTTTCTACGTTCTACACATGAACACACTCTTTTGTGTGCGCACATATGCACAAATGCATTTGCATCCCTCGCCTGTGATGTGCCAGTGGTTGTTGATAATGAGATTCCTACAGGATGGGAAACTCCGGGGAGACTGACGGCCCACTTTAAACACTGCAGTCTCCCTTTTCACTCCCGTGAGACGCAGAGGATGAAAGGACAATGGGAAGAAGAGTAAAGACAGACTCTGTCACATACATAGACACACATACACACATTTAAAAAAATAAATAAATGTGGGCCCTGTGGTTTTACTGAAAAAATAACACAAGCGATTGTTGGCTGCTAAACAAAAGAGCAATTTGTTAGTCTTTTGAGTAAATCATAAATAAAGAATGTCTCTTTAAAGTTACAATAAATGCCGGAAGAAGTGCAGAAGAAAATTCACTGTATTGTCAAAGTACGCATGTTAATTGATGTGCACTGTCCCCTTTTAATCAATAAATGGTAGCTAAAGTGATAATCTGTTTTTGTCCTTATGAAATGTCTGTATTTTTCAGTTGAGGCATTTTTATCTGTATATCTGATCACACATATATATAGAGAGAGTGAGAGATCTGACTGGATGTGTTTCATCTATTTTGTCTCTGCCCCGTCAGAAAGAGGATAATTACACTCCTTTTGCTGCCGTGTCTGGTTGTCTACTCATAGTTATGCACGCGTTTCCAGAGTGCTCAGAGCCCCTGTAACATATACAATATATCTCACATACACAGGTTTGATGAAGTACCTGGTGCCACAGAGGACAAACAGAACTCATTTCCTGTGACTGCCTTTGGACCTCATCTCTATTCTCATATCCTCCCTTTGCTCAGAATACAATAAAGCCACTTTATGGTGCATCCAGAGAAGCATGTTGTTGCTTAATGCATTTTGCTCACAGTTCTTTTCAGACTGTGACACTCATCTAGCCTTTAACAAGACAGACACGTTTCTGGCAGCAGACTGTTTGGAGCTGTACATAATTTGTACTGTAAACAGTAGGTCTGCCATGGATTTAGTCTGTATGAGCACCACAGGTTTGTTATTCCATTAATATTATGGCAGTACTTATAGACCACCTTTTGGCAGATGAATGTACTGTACAGTATTTTGGAGTATATAGAAACCATTAATACATGCAGTTTAAAAATGTATGCAGTTGAAGTTGTTTAATTTTGATGCTGTTGGTAGATGCCAAAGTTTTCTGTCAGTTCAGACATCGTAAGACAAGGGAGCTAGAAGTAACGTAAGACGATTGGCTGATTGGTGTTTTCCTCAGTTTTAAGTCATATTCCCATTACGAGGTGTGCAGTCTGAGGTAATAATCCTGTCTAAATGGAAAACATGGCTTGGTCATAATCCAGCTGCCTCTCAGTTCCCTTAGTGTCTTCGTTAAACAATCTACCATGGTAATGAAGTGCTAATCTGCTCAGCTCTTTACACAAAGCATCTGCGTGTCTCCTAGAGGCAGAACAGGTACACAGCAGAGTTGCCTTTTCTTTGTTTGCCTGTTGCATTTCAAGTGAAAATGCACTCTAATGCACAGAGCAGGCATAAAAGTAGCTGTAATCACTAGGGTTGGAACAACGGACGATGCCATCGTCCAAAATGACAGGGATGTGCCCCCTTGATACACACCCTCACATGACTAATATAGAAAAATATATTTATTACTGACTTCCTGTTGATTACTTGCTGGGATTCCTCAGAGATCCAGTTGAGCTGTAGAACTGATGAATATGTTTTTTTAAAGAGTGTCAGCCAGAGAGTTTTAAAGGGCAGACTGGGTTTATTGTAATTGCAGGGTTTTTCCTGCTATAGAAAGGCTTAATGGCTGCACTCAAGTGTTTTTGCAGAGTACCTTAAGCCAAGTAAACACAAAAGGTGATTTTAAGAAGGTAAATTCTCGATGGGAATGGCCTAAAAATCAACAGTCACTGCTGTAAACAGTGTTTGCGTGATTAGTCCTGAAATTCTCCAAATTACACATCCTAGACAGGATCTGGACCTGCTACATCATCACAAAAGCTGGCCTCTCCAAAGGGGAAGATTTCAAACGTTCAGTTAATCCATGTATACTTTCAGTAAATCTCAAACATATTTAATAAGATGAATGATTGAAGAGTTAACTTGGTTCACCACTCTTTGAAAGACTGAGCAGGCAAGTATTTAAACAACTTAAGAATAACATTTGTCTACATGTCATTTTGAAATATATTTCACACATTGTTATCAAACGATTCATCCAAATACCTTTTGGTACACAGGGGACAAGACACAAGAGATCCAATGCTAAACTGCCAACTGCTTCAGGCACTAGGTGGAACTCCACAAAGGAAAAAATAAATCAGGAAAACGTATTTTAAAAATTGCTGCTTGGCCTTAAGAAAGAAAGTGCCAGTGCTAGTGAATACCTTCAGCGAGCTGAAACTCTACTATGCAAAGAAAAAATATTTAAACAAGTTCCTGAAATGTTGCCATTTCCTCAGGGCCCAGGCCCTCTTTAAAATGGACTAAGGAAAAGCAGAAAACTTTCCTGTGGTCTGATAAATCAAAATTTAGCAGGGTACATCTGGACAATAACAGATAAGCACCATACAACGTGTTATCAAAATAAGCATTTGTGACAGTCTGTGGGTGTATTATTGCACATAGTGTGGGTCAACAACTTTCTGTACATAGAGTCACAGCGTGACCCTGCAGCAAGACTTGGGCCTCTTGTGGTCCTGATGATGGCATTAAAAACCAGATCTGGCTGGATGAAGATGTTGAGCTGTGTGATTTTGCAAAAGTTCGACCACTTATTAATGGCACCCACAAAAGTGGTTTTTCGCTCCACCAAATCAAAAATACAGGACAAGTTTATTACAAGGTGAGGTTTAATTTACTTGGGAATGAACTAGTTTGTTGTTTTTGTTTATCAAATGGACAAAAATAATAGCAAACTAGACTGCGGGTATGGTTAGAGTCGGTGAGGTGACACAAACTCAATGTCTTATCTGGAAGCAGACCAATCATACTTGCATGTGTACTCACCCCCAAAGCCCCATTTTAAGCAAGAAAAAAACGGAAAAATATAACAAATGAAGCCCCAAACTGTTAAGTAGCTAAAATCCTCAAGGAAAATGGAGTAAAATAATTGCTTTCAGCCATTTGTCTCCTCGGCTCCCTACTGCTCACAAAGTGTTCTTAAAAGACGAGGCGATGACACGCAGTGGTAAACATGCTCCTGTCAACACTGAATCAGAATCAGAATCAGAATCAGAATACTTTATTGATCCCTGGGGGAAATTATTTTTTGTTACAGTGCTCCATTTTAAACCAACATTAAGACAAGACAGACAATACGCTAACTAAGAATAGTACAATATATACATATATATACATACATACATACATAAGTCACTTATAAATAAATATTTGGAAAAGAAACATGTGTAGTTGTAGCAGCAAACAGTGTGTTAAGTGGATGCGTTGTACAGGGAGATGGCCACAGGCAGGAATGATTTCCTGTGTCGTTCAGTGGTGCTTTTCGGTAATCTCAGTCTCTCACTGAACGAGCTCCTGTGACTGACCAACATGTCATGGAGTGGGTGGGAGGTGTTATCCAACATTGTCTTTATCTTGGACAGCATCCGCCTCTCCGACACCACCTTGAGGGAGTCCAGCTCCATCCCCACAACATTGCTGGCCTTACAGATCAGTTTATTAAGTCTGTTGGCATCTGCGACCCTCAGCCTGCTCCCCCAGCATGCAACAGCATAGAGGATCGCACTGGCCACCACAGACTCATAGAAAACCCTCAGCATTTTCTGGCAGATGTTGAAGGACCTCAGTCGCCTCAAAAAATAGAGACGACTCTGGCCCTTCCTGTAAAGTGCTGTGGTGTTTTTAGCCCAGTCCAGTTTATTGTCAATGTGTACTCCAAGGTATTTATAGTCCTCCACAATGTCAACACTGACCCCCTGGATTGAAACAGGGGTCAAGTGTTTCCTGGTCTTCCTAAAGTCCACGATCAGTTCCTTGGTCTTTGCCACGTTGAGCTGCAGATGATTCTGCTCACACCACGTGACAAAGGAGTCGACCACAGCCCGGTACTCTGTCTCATCATCCCTGCTGATGCATCCAACCACCGCAGAGTCATCAGAAAACTTCTGAAGATGGCAGGTCTCTGTGCAGTGGCTGAAGTCTGTGGTGTAGAGGGTGAAGAGGAAGGGGGAGAGGACAGTCCCCTGTGGTGCCCCTGTGTTGCTAATCACCTTGTCAGACACACACTGTGGGAGACGTACATATTGTGGTCTTCCTGTCAGGTAATCAACAATCCAGGACACCAGAGAAGCATCCACCTGCATCGCTGCTAACTTATCACCCAGGAGGGTCGGCCTGATGGTGTTGAAAGCACTGGAAAAGTCAAAAAACATGACCCTCACAGTGCTCGCCGGCTGGTCCAGATGGGTGTAGACACGATTGAGCAGGTAGATGATGGCGTCCTCTGTTCCGAGACGAGGCTGATAAGCGAACTGAAGGGGATCCAGATGTGGTCTTACTATGGGTCGCAGCTGGTCCAGGATGAGCCTTTCCAGGGTCTTCATGATGTGGGAGGTCAGTGCCACGGGCCTGTAATCCTGGGGGCCACTGGGACGAGGCGTCTTTGGTACAGGGACGAGGCATGATGTCTTCCACATCACCGGGACCCTCTGCAGACTCAGACTCAGCATAAACAGTTTATGAAAGACTCCACACAGCTGGGGGGCACAGGCCTTGAGGACAAGGGGACTCACTCCGTCTGGTCCAGCAGACTTGCCTGAGTGAAGTCTCCTCATTTGCATCTCAACCTGGTATTGAGTGAAGGTGATGGGTGGGGGAGGGGTGTCAGGAATCTCACAGGAGGCAACATGTGAAGAGAGAGGCTGGCACAGTTGTGTGGCTCTGGATTCCAGGCTGACTGCAGGTGAGGTTGTGGGGGTGGGAGCAGACACTGTGGTGTCGAATCTATTGAAAAACAGATTCAACTCGTCGGCTCTATTCTCACCTCCCTCAGCTCCCCTGCTGTTGGTTGGCCTGAATCCAGTGATGGTCTTCATGCCCCTCCACACCTCTCTCATGCTGTTCTGCTGGAGTTTCCACTCCAGCTTCCTCCTGTAATTGTCCTTAGCCTCTCTGATCTTGTCCTTTAGTAACACCTGGATCTTCCTCACCTCCTCTTTGTTGCCCCCTCTGAAAGCCCTCTTCTTGTTGTTGAGGAGGGCTTTGATGGGCTGCTGGTATCAAATTCCAAATGAATTTATTTGCAAATAGTGCAATTTTTTAGTTTCAACATTGTGTTATTTTTAGTTAAACATCCATTCATAAACATTTCTCCTGCTGAATTGGGTTCAGCGCTCCAAAACAACAGTCTAACCACAAACATAATTTCTCCTATATGTCCTGCACGTGTCATGGAGCCTCCAACCAGTAGGACATCCCCAAAATACCTCACCTAGGAGGGTTCCAGCACGTATACATGTCAGATGTCTGTAGGTGAGATGGGTGATGGGGTAGTCACAACCCTCGTCCCCAGACTCGTTCCATTACAGGATGGCTGTAGTTAAGGAGGTAGAGCAGTTGTTAATCGACAAGGTTGGTGGTTCTGCTCTGCATGCCAAATATCCTTGGGCAAGATGCTAACATGCATCCATTGGAGTGTCAATGTTAGATGGAAAGTGCTGGTGAGAATGGGTAACTGACACACGTTGTATAAAGTGCTTTTAGTTTATACAACATGGGTTTTCTACTCAGGTAGAGTATAAAAGCTCAATATAAAAAACAGGCCATTTACCATTTACAGAAGGTGTGTCAGTGGGATTGAGGAGATTCCTTCCATTGCCTGGCTGTGTCCTCATTTGAGGTGAGCAGCACACTGTCCCCACTGTGTGCTGTGTGAACAGGAAGCCGCTTCCCCCAACTGAGATGCCACAGTTGCCCCAAGGACACTTGAAATTGTGGCCTAACCAAACTCCTCCAACACCCAGGTTTTTGCTTCAGTTACTATCCCCAGCCTTCCTCAGGGTACTTTCAAGACTCTACTGGAGGTGAGAAATGTAGGTCTTGCAGTCTGGGGCCTTCTGTCTGGGGGACAACAGCATCCAATGTAATCTCACTACATGTTTGGGTCCAGCATACTCCACCATTACCTGTTCCAGTTTACTACCAGGTGGTGATCAGCCAACTCTTTGAGCTCTTCTCCCCTTTTTCCTGGAGTGTTCAAGACAAACACCTGGAGGTCTGATAATACAGTCACAAAATTGACTGTATTATCCTTTTGCCTGAACGTGGTGTTTGTTGTGGACAAACTGTGGTCAACACAGAAATCCAACAACTAGCTGTGACCCTGACCCTACCAGGGGCAGGCTGCCCTTGACAATGAAGCTACTGGGCTAACTAACCCCCTCACCACTACGACAGTGGTCAATTAGGTTTTTTTCTCAGTCAAACAACTTTTAAATTATTTGAATACATGGCTTTTTGTTTTCATGTTTTAATTCACATGTTATACAGTAGTCTTGATTTTTGAAACCCCCAACCAAGCGCTAAGATCCAAACCTCAGACACCACCAAGCCCTCCAAAGAAAACCTTGATTACATTAGGCCCACTTGCTTGGTTAACTAAAAGAAAAAGGTGTCTTACTGTGGAAAAAGGGTAACTCTGTTTTTGACAGTTGTGCACAGTGAATAAGCTAATTCAAAGAATGACCTGCTACCCTCACCATGTCTGGTGGAGTCATATTTTAGACCAGTGTCAGATTCTAAATCCTGATAGCATTGCCTGATTTTTAATAGAACATTCTATCTATCAACAGCTTTTCCAATCATTTTCCTGGAGCAACACATACATTTCATATTAGGCTGCTGTGCACCGTAATCTGTGGCATTAGCCGTCTAACTATATTAATCCATTTGCACTTTCCCCTGTTGATTAGAGCACATGTGAAATGTGACGGTGGTTGGCTGGTATAGGGCAGCAGTTGCCTGAGGTGGCAGCAAGAGCGTGAGGTTTCATACCCAGCCATGTCCACATTCAGATCATGATTTATTACCCTCTTACCACACACGCACACACACACACTTGTGCATAAGCCTACCTTTAGCTATAAAGATATCGACAAAAGCACAAACACACACGTGTACAATGTCTGGCATTTAACAGTGCTCACAAAAACAAGAATAGAACAACAACAACGATACACGTGCAGCACATGAATCCATACAGTATGCTCAAATGCAAAGTGTCACGTGTCGGCATTTACGTTTGCACTATAATTAATCATACTCCCAATGTGTGCCTTCATGTGCAAGTGTACAGCAGAATGCCAGAAAGCTTCTGTTATATTTTAAACTTCCGAGTCTAGAGAAAGTGCTAGCACGTGTGTGTGCAGTATAGCGCCATTGCATCAGAGTCAGTTTCTATGTGTTTGTAAGCTCATCTGTGGTAAGCAGTAAGTGTTCGTGAGTGTGCCAGTGTCACTGTGCACACTTTAATATCCCAGCAGAAAAATAGAAGTTGGCTGATAAGAGAGCAAAGAGAACGGCAGAGAGAGAGATCAGAAATCCCATACAGTTGAGAGCACTAGTCCATTGCAAGTGTGGCAGAGGTCATAGTCAATTTCAAAAGGAGCAGGTCTTGTATATTAGAGTCTGGAGAGATGGGAGACCCTCCTGCTCTCTATCATAAAGGGCCTGCGCCAGAGCAGGGCCAGATGTGATCAACATGGACCTTGTGGAAATCCCTACTGAACTGAACTATCTTATTGAGGGTCTGCAAGAACAATAGCAGCAGAACATGTAGTCTAAGCCTTGCGTTTCTAATCATTATCCACAAACCCACAGGAATCGCTCTCGAAAGCTTAGAATAGAAACGCTGCTCTGTGAAAACGTACACATAAAACATACCGCGTTGCTAAAGCGGTATAAGCACACAAAACTGTCTGCGAGCATGGTCAGTGATGTCTGCCTAAACCTTACCCATCAATGTAATTAAAGTTACACCGTCCATGTTCAGTGTAATGAATTCGTGTTTTTCCTTATTAGTCAGTAGGGTTTCTTTTTGAGGTTAAAGGAGCTTAAGCTATGTTAGTTTTTCACTATTCAGATAATACTCGGCATAGTCAGAAGCTTTCACTGTTTGGTTTGTTCTCACATGGAGACACAAAGATAAAATAACACTTGGCACATATTTTAACATTAACATTATTAAATACTTACTCTGTTAACAGCAATGTTAATTTAACACCTAATCCTTGACTTGTGGTAATATCGACAACTAACCAGTGGGTTGGATCTGACTGTGTTAATGACATCTGACAGTCCCTAAATTAGGAGGCTGAAATCTGTCCACTCTAGCCGGTTGGACTGATGTCAGTTTCACTGACAAGCTACTTCAGAGGCATACATCAGAGAATAGACAGTGCATAATGAATGGCACTTGGAAAAATCTGATACTTTTCTTTGAGTTATAATTTCAACAATGTGCAGGCGCAGTACGAAAACAGTTTGACTGAACAAAAGTTGTAGGTTCAAGACAGACGAGTGTGGCATATCCAAACACCACTCCTACACTTCTTTTGTCAAAACCGCTACAAGAAGTTAGAAGTTGAGTCATAAGACTATGTTGAGCACTTGATTTTTTAACAACTGTGCTGTGTTGGTTTTGTTTTGTGTTTTACATATGAAACAGATGCTCGCTAGTTTCTTCTCTGTATCTACAAATGCTGCCATATGGGTAATTCAGTAATTAGTGCAACTGGAAATACCAAGCTAATGGGCAAACTTGGGTTTGTTTTAATTAATTCGCTACGATGCTATTGTATTCTGTTAAGTTACACTGAGTTGATCAGTAAACTAATTTTTTCATTTAGTGAAATTATGAGTTTACTGCCAGTGTGTCTATGAGTGTGTGTTCTGCCTTTCAGCAGACTTCGCTGTTGGTTTTCTCTGATGGTGTTTTCCCTTTGCTCTCTGAATTAGAATAGTGACCTTACCAACCAGTTAAATGTTTTAATAAATGAATATGAAGCACAGCTCAGCTCGAGTCATATTGAAACTTTGCTCAGTACTGCGGTAACTGTTGGAAAGAGCTTGTTTTCTTCTATCTATTCTCGAGCATCATTGTGGTGCGATGGGTAGGTGGCTCTGTATTGTAGGGGTTTATGTTTTTGTTTGGTAAGCAAAAAGTTGCCGGTTGAATGCCAGCTGGAGATTCCGATGGCATTGAGCCTGGTTCTGCTGGAGGTTTCTTTCTGTTAAAAGGGAGTTTTTCCTTCCCACTGTCGCCAAAGTGATTCCTCATAGGGGGTCATATGATTGTTGAGTTTTTCTCTGTATTATTGTAGCATCTACCCTACAATATAAAGCGCCTTGAGGCAACTGTTGTTGTGATTTGCTGCTGTATAAATAAAATTGAAAATAAAAATTGAATTGAAACTCTGACAAATCAAATCTGTGGCGCTACCTGCTGTAGTGACCCCTTGTGATTAAGTAGTGCTGATCAGTTATGGCAAAAATCACAACCCTCATTGTTTTGGTTAATATATGCACTCATTAGGTGTGCCTTACTAGCTCCGGGTTGGACCCCCTTTTGCTTTCACAATGGTATAATTTTTGTGACGTTGTAAGTTGTTGCTGGATACATTACTCAGAGGTCTGGGTCCATATTGACATGATAGCGTCACACAGTTGCTGCTAATTTTTTTGGCAGCAAATCCACAATAAGAGTCTCCCGTATACAGGTATTCAACACTGTCTCTCTCCAATTTTTTCCTCCCACCTCATATTTGTTTCATGGTAAAATCACAAGTCCAGCTCCCTGACTCTGTAACCTCATCATTTTTTGTTCCCCCCTTACATCTTACCTACAGTTAAGAAGCTCTGGAGAATCACCTCGTAACCTGAGTGGCTACTTGACACATGTGGGAGCAGGTGTTTGACATTGTGACGTCCGCAAGCCTAAATCCAAAGTCACCATAGCTCACAGTAGCGAGAGTGCTATCTAGCTGTCAGTCAGTGCTGTGGTGCAGGCAGGCACACAGTCAGTGGTAATTGATGTGAGTGGAGTTGACATCCTGGGCAGAGCGCTTCAGGTTGGTCTCTGACTGGGGCCGAGCAGCCCATCATTGCCAGTTATTAAGCAGCTTGCGCTCTGCTGCACTCACTCAGAGGGGAACAGCCTGTCTCTTGCTGTTTACATATGAATGTGTGTATGTGAGAGGAGTGCGGGACGTTGGGGTGGTTGTGTGCGTGGGTGTATGGGTGTCTGAGTGCGTGTTAGCAGAGAAGAGGGAGCCAGAACACCAGACCCTAATAGGTTCCTGAATCAACTGAGTTCATACAAGAACACAGGGCAGTCAGTGGTCCTTAAATAAACTCTTAAGTCAAATCCAGTTTTCTTCTAGAGGGATCAATAGTTTGTAACTGCTACACTTCGCTTTTTTATCTTTGTGATACTTGACTGACGGTTGGCCATGGTGAAGTTGTAGGGTCACGCCAAAGGAAGCCGCTCCCGAGTTCAGGCTTGATTGGCTCTCTCCGCTGTCTGTGCTTTTCTGGCTGGCTTGTTGGCCAGTTGGCCCACTTGTTAGCTGACTTGATATTGTTGGCTTGTGTGCTTTACGCTGCTCTGTTAATGTCCTGATAAAGCTATCTGTGTTGTGCAATGTGCTGGGACATCTGCCCTCTGCTGAGCCTGTGTTGCTGCTGCTGCACTTTGAGTTCTTTTATTTTCTAGTTTGTAAAACTGCTTCATACACTCAGAAGAAAGGCGCGTCTCTGGATGTTTGCATTTGTGTTGGTGAGGGACGTGCTGTGGTCATTGTAAGTGCACGAGTACCAACCTTGTTTTAGTTGTACTGTTTCAAAGTTTAACTTTCTGCTTAATTTTATGATTCACGTGCACTTCAAGTCTTCTAGTGTCAGTCAAGTTTTTTTTTGACTACTTGTGTTACACAGTGTATTAGTACAGCATAGTTTAACTCCATCTGATTTTATTTTGCACGCGATGGCCTAGTTTAATTGATTTATAATTTCCTCTTAGTGTGTTCTTTCATTTATTGTTTCTGGGAAGCACATTATAACGCTCATTTTGGAAACTGCAAATAACAAATAAACTTTATAGTTATTATATTGGGTTTTTTGGGGGGTTGCATTTCTAGTTTTTAGCACAGTCTTTAAAGAAAAAGGGTTTGAGTTTTCTCCACCCGAGCCATATCTGGTGCTCCTCTTATGCGTCAGTAATTTCCCACCAGTGTTTTAATTCTAATCACTGCACTTTGGTGACATTTTACAACAGAATAGTCGTACAAACAGCTGTCTAGTTTTGCGAACACTAATTACCACACACACACTCCCAGATGCCCCATAATCCAAGTTCACATTTGTGTCTCTCCAAAGCAGCGCATAACTCTGTGAATGCTATCATAAATAGTGAGTTATTACAACAGCTGCAAATAAATTTTCTTATTTGACAGAGTGGTTCATTTTTGTGCAAACCATAGCTTCAGTTCAAAGACAGTTGTTAGACGTTAACTTAGTGGTTGTGGCATTTCTGCAGAAAATGAGGACTGAGGTTCCACTAATGGATTGAAAGGTTGGAAATTTTTAATGGGTTGGGATTTGTACCTTGCACCTTGACCAGCTGCTAGAATCTGGTAAAAATGTTTTTGCTTTCACCTTTCTAAATCAGCTTTATTATTAGATTTATTAGATTTCCCCCCCTAACATTCTGTGATTTGCAGTCATTTTTTCCCTTTACGCCCAAACAGAGCTGTCCATGGTCCTGAAACATTTTTGTCAAAGCTTAGGGTTACTCTAAGTTGCTCTCCACACTCAGATAATGATCCTAACCTTATGAATATTAACACAGACTTTGCCGTACTGGAGGAAAGCCCAGGATTCCTTCATGAATATTAATGAAGGGTCCCGCAGGATCGTCTGAAATCTCCTCACTGGTTTGGTGCCCTATATTCAAAACTACCTGCTGTGTCAGGGGTCTGCACAAACATTGCATAACAGAGATGTGTTCACAGTGTTTATAGCAGCAAGTGGGAGAAGGCATATAGGGCTATGTCTTTATAGTAGGCGGTGTAGTGGGTAGTTTAATACTTTAGTTTGATCCTGGCCACTGTGTGCCCTTTAAACTGTCCAGGGTGCTGAAATGCAGGCCCTAGCTTGGCTGCCAAGGGAACAGTGAGCACCCCCTGATGAATACCGCAATGGTCTTTCCCATTGTAAATCACAGCACACTCGGTGAATATTAATGCTGGCACCGCGATTAGCTTGAGGAAATATTCATGGCTGTTCCAGTGCTCTGAGGCACCCCAAAGAGTCAGTGAGTAATATGATCCGCTCCAAACACCTTTCCACATGGTTCCTCAGTTTATGTGGTGAGAGTATAATCAAGTTGTGTGTAGCCAAATCTGCATCAGTTATGCATGGGAAATATGTCATTAGATTTACAATGATAAAAGTGGTATAGACCAGAAAACCAAATGCACTTTTAAAGGGCAAGCACACCCACATACACCAGCACACATTTACGTAAACTGTGCATCTGGTGATGACAGATTCGGTGGCTCATCTGGGCCCGGTGGAGTGTGAAGAGCCACCTCTCCCTTGCTCTCTTTTTCAGAGACGCACTGACTGCTGTGGTCTGGGTCTTGGCTGCAGATCTCAGACACTGCTCCAAATCCTGTCAGTCAGCCTCTGCTGTCCTCCATGGTTGAGAGAGGCAGGACAGCAGAGCAGATTTCTCTGTGTTTTTCTACACTGGTGAAAGCAGCGCCTGCCAACACACATCAGCACAGCAGCACCTGAAGGCAGTTGACTCCCTTTTCATTACTGCAAGCCGAACAGCTTGTTTTGGGAAGGATATGTTTTGTGCGAGCCTGTGTTCGCATGATTGGATAACAGGCTGTTATCAAAGGAGACAAATTCAGATAGATGATCTACGGTTTTGCAAAATATCTTACAAAGCAGAACAATTGCTTTTTGTTATAGGAGCTTATATTTTGAAACTCTGCAGAAGTGTAATCATGCTATAAATTTGTTGTATAGCAAAGGCAAAAGCTACATATTATACGTTAAATGAGTTGCTGTGCACACCATGAAAACTAAAACAAAGAAAGCGCCGACGTAACTCTTGTTTGTAATAACACTGAAAGGTGACATCGTTATTGAATGGCTATCTTCTTATGAATTCAGCATCAATTTCTGTTTTCACCAAAATGTTCTCATAAGATGATAAGCATTCAGACATGAATGGTGAGTGTTTCTTATTAGCTTTAATGGCAGCAACTGGCCTACTGATGATTCTTTTTTTTCTTTTTTGGTACACAATCTGGTTTCTCCCCATGCCCAATTATTCTTCTTCTCCACAGGAGGCCTGGAGGAAGAATTCAGGACTCTCTCCATGATACATTTCTTTCTATTTCTGGCAGCCGATACCTTTTGTTTTGCACGCTGTCGTTCTCTGTGTCTGTGTGACTCTCTCTAGTCTCTCCATCTCTCTCACACTCCTCCTTTTGCTGCTGCGAGGAGCCTGACACTCTAAGGAAATCAACTTTTCTGTCAGAGTTTAGATAAATATAAAACTACACGGAGAGCCAACAAAAGGAGAGACTCCTTTTAATGGTACCTCTGTGGTCTTTATTCTCACTCTCGCTCCCTCCATCGCTTTTCTCCTCAATGTCCTTTCGATCCATAATTGGAAATTTCCTCTGCCTAGCCCTGTCGGAGTGAGGGACAATGTGGCATCCATGTTCTGTGGAGCATGGTCGAAAGAAATAGAGCATTGTCTCATGTAGACGAGACAACTATGGTCTGGGGACTTATCTAAATTGAATATCTGTCTTGTTTTTTAGGCTTATAATGAGAGTGACACACAGAGCACGGGGGTCTTTCGCACCACTGACAGCCATGCTCTCTTTGAAAAGTTGACAGATAACATGGAATAAGATACATGAAAGTACACCCACTGTGGGAATATTTCCATCCAACTGTGTATTATTACCCAAAACAATGTTTACACCCAATTACAGACGGGTTTATCATGTGTCTGTGTTAGTTAACCCTTTAAAGCCGGTCGGAGCGGGCACGCTCCATTTTGTGTAACTATTTTTAAATCCCTGTAGAACCGGAACCACGTAAGCTAGCTCAATAATTTTTTTTGCATATGAAACCGGAGGAGTTGTACTTACATCTTATGCCATCAGCTTGCCCTAGGTCACGGTTTCCTTCCACATATAGCTTTGCAAAAATTGCATAAAAACCACTTGCAGCAACAAAAACATAATATTCCAGAAACATGGTTTGCCGATCCGATCAGCTGTTCGTAACACTTCCTAGGTTGGAATAGACGTCAGCGCGGACTATCGTATGTCCACCATTACCTGCCCGAAACCGGAAGTGACCTAATTTTCACGGAAAATGTAGTTTTTTTACTTATAGGCCTTATAAGCCTATAGTGGTGTTTTTAAAAGTCATGTTTGACTTCATGCTCTTCTAAATAGTTTCTGGGATGCTTAGAACTCAAATTGCACTGCTTTAAATAGTTTATTTTGATGCACATGTTGTTTTCTTTGCAAATTTGCATTATATGAATTATTTTCGTTTTTTCTGCAGTATATAAAAATTGGTGTATCTCAAAAATAAAACTATGAAGACACTCAAAATAAATTTCCTGTTGTTGAAAACTATTTTTTGCAACTTTTTAGTATTTAAAGTTTTGAGGGATAAACCTCTTTAATTTCTCTAAGTAGAAATATAAATACAGAAACAAAAATGATTTTCAATTTTTTTGTAGTTTATTGCACTTTTTTGCAATTTATGTAGTTACTATGGACTTAATGCATACATATTATTAAAATTTGGGCTATAACAGTTGTATTGATGTATAGCAACTTGAAATGCTCCCAAAAATGGCCATACAGCATGTAAAGTAAGCTCTGGCGACCTTGGTTCTATGGTAGGTCTTAATAATCCAGTTATGTATAGGCAGCAGTGTTTATTTTTACTGCTGACACTGTAAGTTCTGAAATTCTTACTTCAAGAAGGTCTTTTACGGCTTCTTTTACCATTTTGCTTTCACTTTCACGCTTCCTTTCTCCACTCCCAGCATACTCTTTCTTCAATTGTAATATCATATTTTCACCAGCAATGACCTCTTCTTATTTGTGGTATTTTCTTTTGCCTGTGCATCTCTCTCCCTCCCCATAACTCACCAAAGACACAGTGACACTGCGCTTCTAATAGCACTTTTTCTTGATCTTGTTTTGGCTGGCTGCTTCATCCTCCAGTCGGTAAGATAGCACAGCTAAGATCGTTATTAAATGGGCTCGTTCCTTTAACCTTGGCTTCTGATAATGTCGTCTTTTAGAGGAAATTAAAGTTGGTTGGGAAAGCAATCGAGATATGAGAAGAATGGGCCCGGCTTCCAGGTAGAGCTGTTACTGCATCGGCCCTTTTTTTAGGCACAGTGATAAAACACGCTGTGGTCATTCGTTTTCTTTGTCCGTATCATATCGCGGCATCATTCAGGATAAAGAAAGTTTCTTATGAAATATTATTCCATCGCAGAGCATGCCTCATGGGCAGGATTACTGCCCTCCCCTTCTTCGGGGGAAAGGGGACGTTTTAGCTGCAATGAAAATGTCGATGTAAAGAAAACATGTCAGTCCAGAACAAGAGTCTGTGTATAATGAGCAGGCAGATGGTCTTAAGGAGAATACTAAGCAATGGTGATGACAGACAGGCTGACAGGCTGGCACAGACCCTGCCACTCAGGAGACTGGGGGAGAGGCCAGGGCAGTTTCTATCACTGTCAGTGCCCTCACTCACTCTCTGTGTTTGTCTGTTCTTCTCTCACATCTCTCGCTCACACTAAAACTCCTTCTTGCTTTATTGCGGAACTTTAAAGAAGTGTTAGTATTTGATATCTATGATATACCTGGCACAAATTCCATCTAGACTTCATCTCACGTCTGTGGAGCATCCTGAAGCTGAAAGGATTCTGCGAGCAGGGTCACAGTTGATTACTTTTCTT
>NC_135188.1:3078418-3080918 GCF_041146795.1 Maylandia zebra | reverse complement strand
CTCCTGAAGCAGTAAAAGGCCTCCTCAGATCCACCGAACGTAAGCTGGCCAAGAATCCTGATCTGACCCTCACATACAGCCAGGAGATCCACAGGTTAGTAGATTCTGGTTATGTTGTTAAGCTGAGCCCAGATGAGACACATAGCCCTTCCGAGTCATGGTATGTACCCCACCACATGGTACATCACAATAATAAGGCTAGGGTGGTCTTCAACTGTTCGTTTGAGTTTCAGGGGGCCGTCCTGAACCACTACCTCTTACCAGGACCTCCCTTGGGGCCCACTCTGCTGGGGGTATTACTCCGCTTCCGCCAACACCCTGTAGCTGTGAGTGGAGATATCAGAGCCATGTTTCACCAGATTCGGCTGCTCCCAGAGGATTGTCCTCTGCTACGGTTTCTGTGGAGGGATTGTGAAACTGACCGGCCCCCAGACGTATATGAGTGGAGAGTTTTGCCCTTCGGAACGACATGTAGCCCCTGTTGTGCTATTTACGCCCTACAGAGACATGCAAGGGAGCACGAAGACACCCACAAGGACATCTGTGACTCTGTCCACACAGCCTTCTATGTGGATAACTGTTTACAGTCCCTATCCAACCCAGAAGAGGCAAAGCAGCTCATCGACCGAATGAGAGATTTACTCATTCAAGGAGGATTCGAGATACGTCAGTGGGCGAGCAACGTGCCCGAAGTAGTTGCTCACCTGCCCGCTTCAGCTAGATCAGAGAGCTGCGAGCTTTGGCTGAACTTCAAAAGTCTCGACCCACAAGAGTCAACATTAGGACTCAGCTGGCACTGCCCGACAGATGTCCTGGGATATAAGCACCGCCCTATAACCTACTCCACGGTCACGCTGCGCAACGTGTACAAGGTACTAGCTACCCAGTATGACCCCCTAGGTTATATTTGTCCCTACACTACAAGGGCCAAGCTGATTGTAGAGGCCCTGTGGAGCACAGAGAGAGGATGGGATGAGCCCATCGAAGGGAATCTACTTCAGTCCTGGCTTGAGTGGGAAGGTGAACTGTCACACCTTCAGCATGTCACCATTCCCCGCTGCTACACTCCTTCTCACAACTCCAGCAATGTGACATACGAGGCTCACATATTCTGTGACGCATCAGAAAAGGCGTATGGGGCTGTGGCTTATCTCCGAGTAATCGATCAACAACTGCCCATCGCCACATCATTCCTGATGGCTCGCTCCAGAGTGGCCCCACGTAAACAGGTGTCAATACCCCGGCTGGAGCTTTGCGCAGCGCTCACAGGGGCCCAATTGGCCAAATTACTCCAGACAGAGCTCACCATCCTCCTGAAATCGATCTACCTGTGGACAGACTCTACAACGGTGCTGCAGTGGATCCAGTCTAGTTCCTGTCGCTATAAGGTATTTGTGGGGACTAGAATCTGTGAAATACAGGAGCTGACATCTCCTGAACAGTGGCGGTATGTGACCTCTGACCTCAATCCTGCTGATGACATCACCAGAGGGAAACATCTCGCTGACCTAACTGTCCGCAATCGTTGGTCACATGGTCCACCCTTTCTGTCACAAACTGCTGACACTTGGCCTAAGTCGCCAACAGAGTTCCCGGCATGCAGTGAGGCAGAGCTCAGGAAGACTGCATTCTGTGGGCACGTTTCTGCATCCCCGACTTTACTGGATCCAACACAGTATGCCACGCTAGATGAGCTGATTGCTGCTACCTACCAGACCCAACACGGGGCGGCTGACACTCCTATTACAGCAGCGGAGCAACTAGAAACCAAAACCATGCTGCTTCGCTCGGCACAGACTGACAGCTTCTCAGAGGAGGCCCGAGCCCTCCAGATCGGGCACCCAGTCCGCTCAGACAGCCGTCTTAGCGTGCTGTCCCCTGAATATGACAGTCTTACCGGTCTCATCAGAGTCGGAGGCCGCCTCCGTCGAGCTGCCGACTTAGATCCAGACAGTATTCATCCCATTGTATTAGCAGCTGAACATCCCCTGACCAAGCTCATCATAAAAACTTATGATGACCAGCTCCTTCATCCAGGTGCAGAGAGGCTGTTTGCGGAAATACGGCGCACCTATTGGATTCTCCGAGGACGTCAAGCCATTAAGAAGCATCAGCACCAGTGTGTGGACTGTAGGAGATGGCGCGCCTCACCTTCTACACCCAAAATGGCTGACTTACCTTCATCGCGGCTGAGACTCTATAAGCCGCCGTTCTGGTCAACGGGCGTAGACTGTTTTGGGCCATACACGATAAAGATAGGTCGTAGAAGAGAGAAACGCTGGGGAATCATCTACAAGTGTCTTACAACCAGATGCGTGCACCTTGATCTCCTCCCTAGTCTTGACACCGATTCCTTCCTTATGTCATTACGCAGATTTATTGCACGCCGAGGAAAGCCATACGAGATGTGGTCTGATCGAGGGACCAATTTCAGAGGTGGGCACAGAGAACTCCAAACGGCGTTTGAAAACATGGAGCCGGACCTCAAGCAGCAACTGGC